>NC_048302.1:88039383-88089384 GCF_013100865.1 Trachemys scripta elegans
CTACAGCCCACTTCTATATGCATCCGAAGAAGTGGGCTGTAGTCCACGAAAGCTTATGCTCTAATAAATTTGTTAGTCTCTAAGGTGCCACAAGTACTCCTGTTCTTCTTTTTGCAGATACAGACTAACACGGCTGCTACTCTGAAACCATTTATAATATGTCTTTAAAGGCAGCATTTGGGTCATTTAGCCTGCTTTCTTGCTCAGTGTCACACTTGCACTCCTATGTTGTGTGGTTTCATTACCTCTTTCTGAAAACATCCTATTTAAGTGTTTTTGATCATAGCATTTTTTTCAAGGTGCATCATCACATCAGTATGCTATTTAAGTGAGATTTTGTATGTCCTATTTACTGGAAAATACTCATGTGCCTTTGATGTTTAACATTTATAAAAGAGAACTAAAATAACATACGTTTAATAAGTAATGCCTGAAAAAGGAACAATAACAGATGCCATATCCTGTATAATGAATCTAGATGTTTTATACAGTTTTTAAAATCTCAGCCAAGTGTTGTGCTATCATATAGCTTAATTTTGTCTAAGGGCTCTTCCCTCCCCCCCCCCCCCTTCTCTTTTACAAGACTGAACAATATCTACTTATTAAAATGTATTTATGACTTAAATACTTGTAACATCAAGAATTTTCCTAGTAATTACAGACAGAAATATGGCTTAATTTAAGACACAGATCAGAAAATTCCCTCTTTTTAATTTTTGCCCAGAGCCTCAAAAGTCTTATTTTTCCAACCTGTAGAAACATGGCCTTTGAGAATATAGATTCTTCTCTCGCTTTGTGCCTCTATTTTTAATAAGCTTGTTAAAAAGAAATTTGCTAGTGTAAACTGATCCAAGATAAATAGATAAGAGCAAAATATTACTCAGTCTGTACAGTCCGAGTCTCCTCTTGCTTACGTTAGTGTAAATTGGGAGTAATGCCTTTGAACTCAATGGTGTATACACTAGAGTAAAACAAGTATAGGTGAGAGGAGAATCAAGCTATGGACATTTTCCCAAAAAAACTCTTAATTCCATGTCTTATTTTTAGACTTGAAGTACAATTAATCCATTAGATGTTTTGCAGACTAAAAAGTTTTATAAGACTCTAATAGAAATAACAGAATCATTAAAAAATATTCCTGATATTAATATTGCTATGGCATACTCACTGTCAGAGCATGCATGTGCACATTTTCACCCTGCCCCATCTCAAGGCACTGTATTGAAGGGTTTCTTTCATTCAGTCTAGGGTTTATCTGTCCTGGTTCCACAATTTTCTGTTGCTTCCAAGGTTTAGCCTCCAGCCAGGTCACCTGTCAATCTATTCCCCTTCCAGGTTTAACAGAAACATCCAAATATAAGAAAACTCAGTCTAGTGGCCTCTAAGCTCAGTCCTTGGCCTCTGCCTGGGACTCATAGTTCTTAGCCTCTTTCACTCCTGATGCCTGTACTTCCCCTCTTAGTCTGGAGAAGAAGTAGGCAAACCCAGGCCCACCCTCTCCTCTGGGTTCCAGCCCAGGGATCTTGTTTTACAGCTACACACCTTTCCTTCAGTCCCTTTGCTGCTCCTACCTTTGCCCTTTACCAGGTCTTTACAAGATCCCCATCTTGGACTTGTGGCTCCTTATGCCTTCTTTTTAGCCAGCTACAGAGGTGCTTTCTCTGCCAGCAGCTGGGATGTACTGTAACGGTTTCTCTGTCTCTTATCTTAAAGCAATTGGTATCTCCCTCCTTCAGGATCTGGGGTTGTGTTTCAGGCAGTTTCTTTGACTCTGGCCTTGTGGCTGTCAAGATCTCCCTCCTTTAGACAGGAGTTGCCGCAGCTCTCTTCCTCCAAGCTGGGGCTTATGCCAGCAGTAAAGCCTAGTCAGCTTCTCCTTCAGCTGGATCCTTTCCCCTAATTAGCCCTCCACTTTGGAGGGTTCATCAGGTCAGCTTTCTTCTGCCAGTCCTTGCCTTGCTATGAGGCAGGATGCAGTATATATGCTGGTCCCTTTCCTAGAGCTCATCCCAATTGGCTGGGAGAGCGAAGCACTTTGCCCTACCCACTCTGCAAGATTCCTGGTACCTTAAAGAGACAGTAATGGGATTCTTTCTAAACATTACTTATTCCAGGGACCATTTCCTCTCTCCCAAAGCCTCCTTGGTCTTTGCCTATCAGACATCTCAAAATCTTAAAGGGGTGGTGGCTCTTAAAGGAGCCACTATCCTTAAGGGGGCAGCTCAGCCTGTCACAAATGTGTAGATGGGGTCTATCATGAAAGTTATTGGGAAATCTCAAATCCTAATGAAGCCAATTAAGCACATCAGCAGTCAGCACCTTGCTGAATCAGGCCCTTTAATTCTTGCATATCTCTGAACTCTGTATATATCCTCTGGGAATGTTGTAAAATTGTTTCTGTTGGGCACGTTGTCATATTATATTTGTTACCAATTTAGATCCCAAACCTGTAAACACGTACTCCTGTACTTAACTGTAGAGATTTTGATAGGTTCCAGAGTGGTAGCCGTGTTAGTCTGTATCAGGAAAAACAATGAGGAGTCCTTGTGGCACCTTAGAGACTAACAAATTTATTTGGGCTTAGGCTTTCGTGGGCTAAAACCCACTTTATCAGATGCATGGAGTGAAAAATAGAGTAAGCTGTATATATATCATAGCACATGAAAAGATGGGAGTTGCTTGACCAAGTGGGGAGTCAGTGCTAATGAGGCCAATTCAATTAAGGTAGAAATGGCCTATTCTCAACAGTTGATAAGAAGGTGTGAGTATCAGCAGAGGGAAAATTACGTTTTGTAGTGACCCATCCACTCCCAGTCTTTATTCAGGCCTAATTTGATGGTGTCCAGTTTGCAAATTAATTCCAGTTCTGCAGTTTCCTGTTGAAGTCTGTTTTTGAAGTTTTTTTGTTGAAGAATTGCCACTTTTAAGTCTGTTATAGAGTGTCCAGGGAGAGTGAAGTGCTCTCCTAGTGGTTTTTGAATGTTACAATTCTTGATGTCTGATTTGTGTCCATTTATTCTTTTGTGTAGAGACTGTCCAGTTTGGCCAATGTACATGGCAGAGGGACATTGCTGGCACATGATGCCATATATCACATTGGTAGATATGCAGGTGAATGAGCCCCTGATGAAAACAACAAGGAGTCTGGTGGCACCTTAAAGACTAACAGATTTATTTGGGCATAAGCTATCGTGAGTAAAAACCTCACTTCTTCGGATGCATAGAGTGAAAGTTACAGATGCAGGCATTATATTCAATCAGGGTGGATGTAGTCCACTCCCATCAAGGGCTCATTCACCTGCACATCCACTAATGTTATATATGCCATCATGTGCCAGCAATGCCCCTCTGCCATGTACATTGGCCAAACCGGACAGTCCCTCCGCAAAAGAATAAATGGACACAAATCGGACATCAGGAATGGTAACATACATAAGACAGTAAGTGAACACTTCAATCTCCCTGGTCATTCTATTACAGATTTAAAAGTCACTATCATTGAACAAAAAAACTTCAGAAACAGACTTCAAAGAGAAACAGCAGAACTAAAATTCATTTGCAAATTCAACACCATTAATCTGGGCTTGAATAGGGACTGGGAGTGGCTGGCTCATTACAGAAGCAGCTTTTCCTCTCCTGGAATTGACACCTCCTCATCTATTATTGGGAGTGGACTACATCCACCCTGATTGAATTGGCCCTGTCAACACTGGTTCTCCACTTGCGAAGTAACTCCCTGCTCTCCATGTGTCAGTATATAATGCCTGCATCTGTAACTTTCATTCTATGCATCCGAAGAAGTGAGGTTTTTACTCACGAAAGCTTATGCCCAAATAAATCTGTTAGTCTTTAAGGTGCCACCAGACTCCTTGTTGTTTTTGTAGATACAGACTAACACAGCTACCCCCTGATACTTGAGCCCCTGATGGTGTGGCTGATGTGGTTAGGTCCATCATAGGAAGAGCATATATTAACACAAGTTCCCCAACTTCAGGACTGTCTTGGATGGAGTTTTTTCTTTATGGCCTTATGAAGCAAGCTGGCCTTTTCCCAGGATGTATCTCTGATGCACAGACAGCATTTGTGGCATTTTCAGAGTTTCTGAGACCCAGAAAGCTATGCATAACTTAGGGTATGTCTATACATGGGAGTGTGCTTCCCATGGGAGGGGGCAAGCTGCTTGAGTACATATCCATCCAAGGCACATACACCTCCATGGGTACACTCTATATTTAGACATACACATTTTAGAAAACACCATCATAATTAAAAATGCAGTTCAGACAGGAAATAAAATCTCAAACACTTTTGTCAGCATATTTCCTTTTTCTGTGGACTAACTGGAACACTGTACTGTAACTATCCATAGTTGTCATTTTCCCTTGAAGTTTAATACAAATTCAAAAATTGGAGGCCTTATCAAAGTTGTATAGGCTCCACTGGGAACAATCAATTGCATTCTGGAGGGCATATTCCTCTTCAGAGTTTTTAGGTCTTTGGAGAGACAATATATTTCATCCAGGGGGAGCTTTAAAAATGCCTTTGATAAACTTGTTCCTGGCTAGCTTTCTGACTTACTAATGAGACAACTCTGTTCTCAGCATCTGAAGTAGATTCTGCATGAGAGGCTTGAAAATGAGGAGGAAGTGATTGGGGAACAGTGAGCTTAAAAACAAATTTCCCTCCCCCTCCTCTTTTTTTTTTTTTTTTTAAAGAAGCATCTCAAAGTATCTTAATGCATCAAAACACTCATAGCAGTATTAAGCATGAGTGCCTTACATTTGGGGTGAAATATGCTATTTATTTATATTCATTCTTTATGCAGAATTATCTATGAACATTTCTGTTCTTTATAAAGCTGTCAGTTTGTGGATCATACATTTCAGTTTTTGCATAGTTTTGCCACTCACAGATATGTCACGACAAAGAATTCAGACAACAGGGAAGCACACTCTACCACCCATTATGAAAAGGCTGCTCTCTTAATAAAATGTTTGTATTTATATCCTTGCCCCTTTGATATTTTGGCTCTGAGAACATCAGCTCCATTTGCTTTTTTCCCAAGATATCTAGAGAGGATACACTGAAGATGTACAAAAACTACTTTAATAGTCAGTTGCCTTCTAGCAAGAAAAAGATAAAAAACAATTTGTATGATATCATTCTAATGCAGTGACCTTTTAAAGTATATGGAAGACTCTCTTCCCTGCTTCTTAAAAATTGTTCACTCTGATGAGAAAGCTATCAATATGTAATAAATCACCTAACCTAAGAGAATTCTGATTATTTTAAATGTCTTTTCATCAGTTCTTTGAAAACATGAACTACAAATGAAAATTTTTGGAAATGTGTCAAAACAGAAAAGAAAAAAATGCTGTAAAATCATCAGATTGATGGGGAAGCAGAAAAATGGAGTAAAGAGATGTATTATGTCTGATTCAGGTGGCATAATGGAATTCAAATGGAATCTGGGATAACAACTAGAACCAAAACAAGAATTAATATTAGGCAATAAAGTTAGATTTTAAAAATGTAACAAGAAATAACTTAGTCTGTACTTCCTAGAAAACTGCAGAAGATTTCATGTTTTGTAAAATTCCGTAACTTCTTCAACATGCTATAAAAGTATCTTAAAATGCTGTATACAAAACTATAATAGATCTTCATGAACTGGAAAAAGATATTGCATTTCTCTTCTTGGCAGGACTATAATATTAACACTTTACAGCAGTGAACTATGTTGTATATATCTCTTTCAAGAGTGCTGTACTTGATCTTCCACAGTAACTATTTCCTGGGAATTAGGATACAGCTCTGTAAATCTCAGGTTGCGTCTACTCTAGGTTTCCTGTAGCAGAGGATTTTAACATTTTAAAGCTCTGTCTATAGTTATTGTCTAAATATCATGTTCAGACACTAAGAGAAAGGATGGTGTGTCAATCTGGGGGCTTGAGTCTCCTCTTACCTAAGCCAATGTTAAGTAGTATAAGTGTGATCATTAACAGGCCATTACTCCTTCAATTCAGATGTCCTTTTCTAACTTGGTCTCCATTGTGTTACTGTCTCTTAGAAAGGGGGACATAGAATTTTATCACTTGCCATGCATTTTTCTGAAACATTATTCATAATGCAAAAAATGCAAAGTGATACCACATTTAATGACTTTTGATTTAATTATTTATTGATAATGTGATAGGATTACCAATGGCATTCCCTAGTGGGCAATTATCCTGTTTTCTTTTGGCAACTGATCAAGTCAGCAAGAGCAAATGGGACAAATGCCCACTTTTTTTTGGGGGGGGGGGGGAGAGTTAGGACGGCTGGGACAGGGCTTTAAAAAGGGACTGTCCCCGCCAAAATGGGACGTATGGTCACCCTACTAATGACAGGGAAGGACCCTCAATCTATCTCTTAGTCCCTGTAGGTAGCTCAAACTTGCCATGAGGATTTCAGTATCTCTATCTTCTCTTTACTCCTGGGAGAGGAAATAAGGTTTATGTCCCTTTATGGCAAGGATGTTTGGTAGGGGGGCTGGGCCCTCCCACTCCACTAGGCTCTGACCCAGAGCCCTATGAGAGGCAAACAATGTCAGAAACCAGGAAATGCCTGGGCCACTTCCTACCATCCCCAGCCTCAGTCCATTTTAAAATATCAAAGGAAAAAATCAGGGTAACTGAACCTTCAGCCCGTCGGGTCTCAGCTGGTAATCTCTTCCTCCCAAGCGGAGACTTCTGTGGCAGCATGGGTCAGGAGCTCTCTGGGCAGATCTGTCCTATTCCCCCATCTCAGTTGTTTGGCTCCATTTTTAAGCTCCTTTCTCCAGCTGGAGTGTTCAGGAGGACAGCGTCACTTGGGCCCAGAACTGCTCCTTATGCCTTCAGTTCTATGAGTCTGAGACTCTTTCCTTATGTATGCTCTGCTTTGCAGTAATTATTTTAACTTCTCAGTGCTCATTGGAAAAGGTCCTGCCTCCAACGGGCATTTTAGGATATGGAGCAATTTCAATTCTGCCAATTTCAGTTCAGAAACCAGAACAAGAGTGGAATTGGAAATCTCGTGTAGCGAAGGTGTTGTACTTACAGTATAGTACATTTTCTTAAATGGAAATGCTGCAGAAAGGAGGTGTTGGAGAGATTTTATCCACCTCATTTTCCTGTCTGGAACACTACATAAGCTCTCAGTTCACTGGGAGCTTCTGATCAGATCTTTATTTATTACAACCTATGTTGCCACCATTTCTAAGAAAAAATCAGAGGACTATGGACACTAGATATTTCTAGGAAAGAAGACTAAGAATGTGGTCATAGCGGAAACAAAAACCAGAAGGTGCCACCACCAAAATAGCTTCAGAAAAGGATGTCTAATACTTGGGTTATATTAAATATCAGCACAGCTTTTCTGTGGAGGGAAGATGGGTGGTGGTGGGGTTGAACTGTAGCATTTAATGTTATCATTATATTATATTTATATTTTTATTTTATATTATACTGGTCTTTTGAGACCTTTGCAACAGTACTATTTTAAAGTGCAGTAAAGAACTTTTAGTGCACACCAGCATGGTCTACATGGACTAATTAATGCACAACATGTTATTGCACTTTTAAAATCGCAACCACACAGTGTGTATTGCTGCTCTGTACGGACAAGCCCCTAAAGTGTGATTTTTTTTTTTTTTTTTTAACTGATTTAGCTAAACTGGTGCAAAACCCTGTTTGCACACACACAGTTTGGTTTAAGAGGGCATTATTTTACTTTAGCTTAAGTCAATTTGAAACAGGTTTAAGCTACACTGAAATAAGCCACTCAAAAACTGAAAAAGTGTCCACACAAGAGTTTGCACCAGTTACATGAAATTGGGTTAAAACCTATTGAAGTTTAATTAGTGCAATTTCTGTTTGTAAACAAGGCCTCTGTGTGATGAATCTGTACTTGTACTTGTAGGTACAGTTACTTTGGATTTCTCTAATAGGCATATTATGAAATTTATTATATAAATTATAGTCCTGAGGTGTAGTAGAATGGTATGCCATTAAGGAAGATGATGTAGCAACAGCATTGTCTACAGGAAACTTTATGAAAAGCTCAGGAAAATCATGACATTGTGCATACCATCTTGGGGAAGCATAGCTGAGGTATACTACTGAGTCCTCTTTTGGCCTTGTCCATCAATATTTACTTTAGCACAACTGTTCTATTCAAGGATACTCATTAATATGCAAGAACAAAAGATTTCCATGGAGGATACTACACTTTAAAAAGTTATCCTCTAAAGGACCTTTTCTGCAGAATACACCTGAAGAACACTGGACAACCCAGTCAACTTCTGAATAAGGACCATATTGCAAAGAGATGTATCCTACAGCAAGATCCAGGTGTTAAGTGACAATGAAGTGTTGCTTGGAATTATTGTATTTATGATCAGGAGTCAGAGTTGTTGGAGAACATCATATAGGATGGGCCTGTTTGCTGCATTCCTCTGTTGTGCGCTGGTGCCTTGGGATACCTATTTTGAGTGCATGTATCTGATCAACTACAACCAGTTGATGAGAAAAACAGTCATGCTGCTGAATGTCCATGCATCTGTGACTCAGTGAACATTGATTTTAAATGGGAGCTGTCAAGCAGAAACTCCTGAAAAATCCTATAGAGAACCACTCTGTATATTCAAGCTGAGAGCCGATGCACTCATGCGGGCTGCACTATGTGGTAAAGTACACATCACTTTAACAACTATTTGATCTTTTTTGTTAATTATTTTATCATTGTTGTTTTATCTGTTCTCTGCAAGTTACGATTTTAATTATTGCTGTTTGATAGTATCACCTCCTCCTGAGAACTTAGTACTCTTGCTGAACCTATTAATAGTGCAAGCTTATTTACACTAAGTTCTGACACAACACTTTCATTGGCCCTCTACTGTATTTACCCCATTGCATCTTTCTCCTCCTTCCCCATTTGCTAGCAACTTATAGACTGCTGCTCCCTTTAAAGAATGTACCTCTCAAACAAGATGGAGGAGGGAAATAGAGGTGACTTGATACTGGTATCTATTGTATTTCTATGTATTTAATTATTTTACAGCTTTCCATCTTTCAGTATTTCTTTCCTCTAAATCTAGTGTAACATGCATTCCGGGAGCACACCTCACATAATATATATATATATATATATATATATATATAAACAAACCAGAGAAACCACTTTAAACACTGTTCTTTTAGTCTTTTCAAATAAAAACTAGTATAGTTGCTATAAATATATATAATTCTAGAAAGAAGCATATGATGTAAAGAAAATCATACAGGCAATCCCTACAAGTCAAAGCATAACTGGTCCATGATGATAATGGTGTACCCTAAGACAAATAAAACTGGGTCCTACCATGCTTTACAAGACTTGAAAAGTATGTACAATTTACTTTCTTGGAGAAGTTCCTGAGATTTGGGGAGTCCTATGGTTGGAGATGCATGAGGCCGTCCTGATCAAAGGGATCCTCTAAGTGCTGTTATAGACTTCTACTGACATTAGGAGCTAACAAAACATGGTTTTCTATTGGAGAATTCTGACTATGATTGTAATCTGTGATATCCTGATGAAGAGACAGTTGTTAATGAGGAGATACCAGTGGTGATTGAGAGAGTTCATGATAAATGGATTAATCTAGATCTAAGGGTGTTGTGGGAAGCATAAAGTTTGAACCATTTTGTCTTGAACTTTGATTGGATTAATGTTAACAACAAACATCTTTGTGAAATATCAGCTTTCAAAATGGACACTACAAATATTGGGCTTAGTTCTCCTGTCATGACCAGTTAGTAGTTAGTCAGATCTAGTGGTCAGAGTAGGATTCCACAGTCACAAGACAAAAGTCAAGAGTCAGCTAGGTCAGGAGATCAGAAGCAGGAGACAAACTGGAGATAGAACTGGGAGTCAGAGTCAGGCTGGGTCAGGATGTCAAGGAGTCAGAAGCAGGAGACAACTGGAGCTCAGGAACCACAAGTCAGATGCCAGGAGTCAAGCCAGGTTGGAATGCCAGGAAGTCAAGCCAGGGGAGCTGGAGCCCCGTTGTTCAGACAGCTTCCTGTTCCTGCTGCTGGCTTAAAAAGAGCCAGTGGGCCAATCAGCTGTTCTAGGGCTCTGCCAATAGGACCTCAGGCAGAGCCTCAAACTGGGGGTGGGCTTTGTGGTCCTAGGTAAGCAGATGTCAGTAGGGTACCAGGTGGAGGGTTGGAGCAGGGTCACTCGTATAAATTGGACCCGATTTTCAGACCCATGAGTCATGAAACCTACAAGTTCTCTATACACGGAACTTTCAGTGAAGCCAAAGGGAATTCCATGTCTGGAGGGTTTTCAGGACTGGGCTTAATATGACAAAATGGAATTTGTTTATTCACCAATCTTTCTTACTATACAGTTGATTAGATCATTGGTTCTCAACTTGTGGGTCATGAACAGGTTCAGAGGTCACAACTCTCCTTTTCTTTGCAGCTAGATGTGGGAAGGAGGAGAGTCCTTAAGCCCATGAATTCTGAGAATTCTCAAGCTATCCCCAAGCACAGTCACAAATATGAGTGATGCAACTTGGAAAGTCAAAGCCGAATTCTGCTCAGCTATGTTGGTGTATTTCTAAAACAATTCTGACTCAACTGAGTCAAAACTGGAAACAAAATTTGGCCCTCAAGTGTTAAAAGGTTATTCCTTGTCAAAATTATTTCTGAAGATGAGTTCTCTTGTATTGTTTAAGGAGAGAATTATATATAAAGTATGTCTATAAGGGGATCAGAGGATACAGTGGTACTGTATAATGGTTGTATTATGTATACAGACAGCTTCATATGTATTAAAGGGAAACTGCTAGAAACCTTCTCTCTCCATCTCAATGTTGAAATGAAATTAATACAAATAGCGTAGAATTTTATTTTTTCCTTGGTGAGTTCTGGGTATTGTTGTATTTGGACAATTTTCTTTATCAGTTGGGTTATTCAAGTTTGTGTGTTTTGAAATGCATTGTTGTTTCAGGAGGAACTTCAAGGACCTGGAGGGATTCAAAGCAGAGGCTACTTTTTGTTCAGGGTATGGTTGTTATTTTTTTCTTTTTCAAACTGATTGTTAGATTGCAAAAAGTACAGTATTCAACATCTGTGAGAGCCAAGGGAGCTTGTTTCCATTGCAGCACTCATTATAGTAAAGGATCTATCTGCATTCCCATTATAAACACCTAGCATTTTTAGAGGTGCTTAGCACTTGCTACTTCTATTGAGCTCTATAGGTAAATTCTTCAGGGCAGGGAATGTGTGTTTGTACAGTGACTAGCAAAAGAGGGCCTGGCTAGGGCCTTTGGGTGCTACTGCAAAAGAAATATTAAATAAAAATCAATAGGTTTTGTCAGAGCTAGGCACTTTCAGATTAGATAGTAATTGGATTGTAAATATTTACCCTTGACAGAAGTGTGTGTCAGTGTCTTGACATGGGAACATTTTCTCCTACACACCAGTTGAAAAATGTTTTTAATCTACTAAAATGGATATTCTGAGATCGTGTCTAAAACTGATTTTCTAAAACTTTTCCACCAAAAATACAGTAAGAAGTTTTGGCATGCTATCTTAATGTGTGCTGAATTGATATGTTCCCAAGCTGTTTCTTAATAAACTATCAATTATCATGTGTATAATTCTTGAACTAATAAGGCTTGAGAGCTCATGCAGACAGACATAAGTCATCCTTGTCTACCTGGTAAATAAAAGCTTTATTCAAAATAGTATTTCTACATGTTACATATAATACTTGCAGTGCCAGGAGATATATATATATACACAAGTAGTTTGTACTGCAACAAGATACACAATAGTCCTGATTTTCCACTTTGCTTGTATTTTGTCTTGTCATTTAAACTTCAGCAAAGTGGGTGTAAAAATACCACCTCAAAATACACTTAGTCCATCCTAAAGTTAAGCTGTTAAGCCTTTTTTCTGTTTCTTAACATAATAGATTAAGTTAAGGATGACAAATCTTCCTTAAAATTGACTTTCCTGGCTTTTGTTGGGTAAAGTCTTCACATTTTTTTTTCTATTTAAATATGAAGCTGGCTGGCAAATGGTATTTACATTTTTCTAGTATGAAACTTGGAGTTAGAGAGTTATGATTAACTGAAAAGGCCAAATAAAATTCAAGGGTAACATAAACAGCAGTGTACTTTACATATCAGATAAAAGGTGGTCTTTCTGGGTCTGAACCAGCTCCTGTTACAATCAATAGCCGTTGTTTTATTGACTTTAATGGAAGCTGAATCAGCCCCTCATTGAGTATGCAAAATTAGTGAAATGTACACCAGTGGAAGGGTGGAAAGGATTTAGCAATAAAGCAATTAACAGGGCAGTGTAAAGTAAATGAGACCCTGCCAACTCTGATATACTACACATGACTTTGGCCTAGTGTATTCACAAGTGTATGTCTTCACTAGCAACGTTAAAGCGCTGCTGCAGCCGTGCTTTAACATGGCTGTGTAGTTGCGGCACCAAAAAAAAAAAAAACCCACCAAATTCAAATTCTAGAGGACTAAGTAGGGAAGCGAATTCCAAAGCCAATGATGCCTCATTGACAATTCCCTGCTGCAAACCCCTTTCCATTTATAGGGGACTTTCAATTCAAGTGCCTTACAGGACCTGAACCGTACCTGTAACGCATGAGGAGGAAGACCTGGTAGGCTCTCCAATACATAAAACCCAAACCATTCAAGGTTTTAAAGGTCAAAACCAACACCTTACAGTTAACCCAGATCAATCACTGATCAGAGAACACAGGTGTAAAGTACTATATGTTGAGGGTCTGTGTATTCTGCACTGGTAATACTAGACAAATAGCAAAGGTTTAGTCCCATTTGCAATGCATTGCAATAATCTAGCCATGAGGTAACAAAGGTCTTGATAACCATGATGAGAGCTGTGTGAAAATGGAAAGGGGAGGAAAGAATGGAAAGGAGCTCCTTGTGCCCTCTTCTCCTCCCCCTTTACAAACTCAAACAGAACTGGGCACAGTCTGGCCCTCCATTTTTAACAGTTGTAAATTTGCTGTATAAACAGTTTTCAGAAGTTGAAAAGCATAGACAAGTGTTCATTTCAGTCTATCTTTAAAGATCATCATCCTAACTTGAACTGAGAAATTATCTTGTAAAACATATGGTATAACTCAAGGGATTTGCAAAATGCAGTTGATACAGGATTATTCTGGGACCTTCTTTAAACCCTGGATGGTTTTAGTGTTAATTTCTTACAAAATATTTGTTGTTTTCTAGCCACGCAATGGAAGGAGATCAGCAAGTTTCCGCTGAAAAGGTATTTATTACATATTTTTAATCAAGATGCACATCCAAATCCTGCTTTCTTTATACAAATAAACCAAGGTCCACATCTTCAAAAAATTCCACTAATTTGGGTGCCACCACTTTAGGGTAACCAGCTTGAGATCCCTATGGCCTGATTTTCAGAATTGCTGAGCATCCACATCTCAAATTGAAGTCAATGGGAGCTTCAGATGCTTAGTATCTCTAAGGGTATGTTTATACTTGGCGCTCCGGGTGTGATTCCTAGCTCAAGCAGGCATACTTGGTGCTAGCTATCGTCAGGCTAGCACACTAAAAATAGGGTAGCTGCGGTAGCATGGGCAATGACTGGCACAGGCTGGCTGCCCAAAGTATGCACCCACCTGGACATGATGGGTACATACTCAGGGTGAGTAGCCCATGCTACCATAGCTACACTACTATTTTTAGCACACTAGCTAATGAGAGCTAGTGCTGAGTATGTCAACTTGACCTGGGAATCACATCCCCTGCTCCAAGTGTACGGTAGCATAAGAATCAGGCCATAGGTGTCTCAGTTAAAAATTTGAGGAACCCAAAATCTACGGACAGTTTGGGAAGTTACTACTTACCAGTAACAATATATGAACCAGGCCGAATCCAACTTAACCTGGAACCTGAAAGTCAAGTTTGTAGAGCTAGTGCCAGTGACTGTTCGGGGGGGGGAGGGGACGGGCGACGGGACGGGACTTTTAGAACTGTAATCTGTGAAAATTTCATCCAGAAATTGTTAAAGAAGAATGAACAGGAAACCCCACAATGTCGTTTTTATAATTATTTTTCTGAGTAGAACTTCACTACAAATCCCATTAGCATCAAGGAAAGTTGTATGTGTATACTGAGAAGAGAACAGACCTTTGCCTAAATCCAGAGGTCCTTACAAAGACACAACTCACATTGAAACCAAGTAAGGACTTCAGGATTGGATCTCAAATGTGTTAGCTAATTGAAAAACTTAGGATAGGTACATGAAAGATTTCCTTTACCAATACTATGATTCAGTATTTGAGTATCTTTTTATTCCCTTTATTGTATTTTAGATATGTAGAATCACATCATATAACTGTATTAACAACTAATGTTTTATTTTTTTTCAGGATTTTTATTCCTTACCAGAACTAATGCTGTGGGAATGCAGAATACACGGACATGGTGTTTTGCTCACAAAAATTATTCCTTGCCACTTGTACAATTCTTAAAAAATCATTAGAATGTAAATGTTCCTAAATCAGATTTTGTTAAAATTGCCAATGTTTCTTTAATTTCTTGAGTATATTAAAAGCATCTTAAAATTATTCCATTGATTTTATAGTGTCATGATGTATACCATTGTGTGTAATAAAAATGTAAACAAAAAAATTAGCGTAAGATCCTTGCATGCAAAAAACATTGTCCCTAGTATTGCTATACACATTTATTTTTTGTTGTAAATAAAGGCACTCAGTAGAGAGTTGTTTTAAATGCGAATGTTTTGTTGAGGAATTTTCTATTTTTACATAATGCATTTTGAGAGTAGGCATTTTAAGTTGTTAAACTAACACTGCGTATTATATTGTGTGTGTGTGTGTATATATATATATATATATATAAATTTCTATGCAGATTCAGAGTCAGATAGGCTTATCTCTGTACACTAGAGCACTGAGTATGCTCTCGTGCCTAGATAAAGTAAGAGTAACTCCATTTAAGTCAAGAGACTTGCATCTTTGTAAAACATGTGAAAGAAGAAAATCAGACCCTATACACACATGCATGTATACATAAAACCAAGCCAAACTTTCCCCATATGGTGATTTTTCTAAAATAGTGCATGAAATCTCACTCTTCCAATATGATTTTTGTTGCAATGCCATTGTATATACAACTGCATTATTACAAAACAGTACCTGAAGAGCCATTAGAATAGTATGCAGTTGGAAAGAATGCAAATACTTCAGCTAAGAAAACGTTCCAAGTAATCATTTCATTCATTTTTTTAGGAAGGATGAACAAAGGAAGTGCCCTTTTCAACGAGTGTTTTCTCAACCTTGTTACTTAATTTAGATTGGCAAAATGAAACAATTTGTACTGTTTTAGAAGAAAAATAGCTCTACTTTATTTAAATTAAAATATAATCATAACTTAATTGTATTAGCTAGCATAACACAAATGCATTATGGCCCTGATTTAGGAAAACACTTAAGCACATTGTTGTGGAATCTCTCTCCTATCTGGACATAACAAATACTTCCCACAAGAGCAGGGCTGGCTTCAGTTTTCATAGCCTGAATCCACATGTGTCTCAGGGTTTGTTTTCATTAACAAATTAAGTTGTGTCAGAACATGATTTTGAGGGGTTATGGTAATTAACATAATAGTAAACATAACATCACTCAGTGTTGACAGGTATTGTGTTTAATATTGTGTCTACTGGTCATTGTTAGAGTTCTTCCTTGAGTTACCCACTACCTGCTGACACAATAATTAACATAAGTCCCTGTCTACACTGAGTACTAGTTTGTGTTAACTCTGTGGGCTACAATAGATCATGAGGTGATGATCCAACCTGAGCAAAGGCCAGCATGTTGCTGAGCAACCTAGGAAGGAGATTGTGATTTTGCTAACTGGCTTCTGGCCTCCCCATTGCTTCCAGGAGGAAGTAAACTATCCTGTGTCTATATGTGGTGCAGCATACATCTGCTAGTGTACCAGCACTGCTACACTACCCACTGGCCTGCATGAGGGGTAGCAGAGATGTAGAAGCTTTGTGGAGCCTTCTTCCCCTCCTGCATTTTGAGTAGTGGTATGTATAGCTGGCACAAGACAGTAAGGGAGTTATCACAACTCCTCAGGGTCATAATCTAGAGGATGAAAGTTCCCAGTTTAGCCAAGACCAAAGTGCTTAACATTCTATTAGTTACCATGACTGCTCAAAGTCATGCTGTAACAAAACCTAATTTACTAGCAAAGAGATACCCTCAGAGTGATTTCCACCAGCAGAGCTCTCCTCAATCTCCCCAAATGGAAAACCCATACTCTTCTTAGCTGGAATTTTGAATTACTTCCTGATATGGGCTGGTCTCATTAGAGATTTCTTATATGAACTAATCAGTTCAAATCACTATTTATCAAAAGCCAGCATGGTATCAGAACAGATATTGTTTTTGTTTTTTTTACAAAAGTAATAAAACAAATATTTGAAATACATTGCTAGACCAAGTTGTGGTGAATGAATCCAATAAGCTATTTGTATCAAACAGCATAAAATAAAATACCATGTTATTTTCATTCTCATTTCCTCTTTAGCTATTGGTCTTTTAACTGGCTGTGATGTCTTTTAAATGGCAATTCAGCAAAAGAGGAGTGGTCTAGTTTCAGCCTGTGTATATATTTGATAAATATTTCAGACACAAATATTGTAGGTCATATTAATTCCATCTTTAGGTACAGAGGGAATAAAAATAGCTGAAAACCCATTAAAATGGGCCAAAATCTGTCTGAAATTGAGTAGCTGCCATGCTTAGCCTATTACATATATTGCTTCTTGAAAAGAGTGGTGAATCTCTTGGATCAGGTCAGCTGAGACTTAGAGGGTATGGATTGGAGATCCTAAGCTGTAAAGACATATTACCTGAATGGCCTGTGAATCCACCTTTTACAATCAGTCCTAGTGATATAAAATACATACAGAAGTTACAGGAAAAGTTGCTAAATATTATTAACCACCCTTTGGTTTATGAAGAAATATACTTGTCAGACAGGTTCATTAATATGATACAGAAAAACGTTCTAAAGGACTGGTGCCACCATCAACCTTAATAATCAGGCAATCTACCATGTGCAGCTGTTTTTACTGAGCGCCAGGGTCGCACACCCATCCCCACGTCCTTGTGTGTTGCTATTTAGCGCTCGTGACCGAGGGAACCAGCTAAATTGGACCATTAATCGCCTCCTTCTGACATAGCCACTGAGGTTGGAACGGCGCAGCATAGAGAAAGTTCCAGTTTTCGGTGCATCTGGTGTAAGGGGTCACATTATTTACGCAGGTTTCAGAGTAGCAGCCGTGTTAGTCTGTATCGCAAAAAGAACAAGAGTACTTGTGGCACTTTAATAAATTTGTTAGTCTCTAAAGTGCCACAAGTACTCATTATTTACACATTGACTCTCGCTATGTATTTCCACATCCACCGCAAACACACGCACGTCTGAGGGCCCTGAAAGCTTGGGGGAGCGCTGGATGCAAGGGGAGCTCAGCTCCCGCGGGTTTCACGGCAGATGGATTTGCCCGAGAGGCAGCCGAGCGTCTCCCTCTAGAACCCGACGGCGGGAGCTCGCGCAGCGGCCGTCAAGCCTCGGGGAGAGCGCTCGCTCGCATTGTAGCCCGGCCAGGCTCTAACGGCCGCTGAGGACACTGATTTGAATACGCAAATAACCGTTCTCATGGTCCCGCCCACTCCGCTGTGCCTAAGCGGAGACCGTTCTAAGCAGCCAAATAACTGCTCGGGCTCGCGGCCGCTTCACACCGAGGTGCTACAGCGGCAGCCAAGGGGGGATCTGCCCTGCGGCAGGGACAGCGCCACGCGACCCCGCCCCTCTGCAGGGCCCAGCCCTGACACACCCTTCCCGGGGCCGCGAGTGGAACCGGCTGCATCGGTGGGGACAGCGAGTGCCACCCCCACCCACCCCCGTGTGTGCCATGCAGGTGAAAGCTGAGCCTGACTCGGAGACGGCAGCCGCCGACACTGCAGGCGGACTGGGGGTGGGGGGTGAGCCCAGCGGGAGGAGGGAGGGTTGGGGTGGGAGAGCTGAGCTGAGCTGAGCTGGGGGCGTGGAAAGGGGAGGAGTGAGCGAGCCGGACTGGGTGGGAAGGGGGAGGGATGAGGTGAGCTGGGGGGAGCTAAGGGGTGGGGGTGGGAGCCACCTGTATGCAGAAGTCAGAGTGGGAGCTTCATGAAGGTGAGGGAGCTGGGGGAAGTGCAGGCCGCCTGCACCCACAGGCAGGGTTAGGGGGAAGGTGTGTAATTTCAGGCAAGGGGGTGTCCGACATGCAGCAGTGCTGTGAAGATGCTGTTGGGGAAGCTGGATTAAAAGGGTGATGCTGGGGGCTGCTGAGCAAGATGTGAAGCTGTACAGTGGTATCAACGGTGTGGACGGATTTGTATGAGCAGATGTGTGAAGGTTAGGGTGACCAGATGGCAAGTGTGAAAAATCGGGACAGGGGGTGGGGGGTAATAGGCACCTATATAAGAAAAAAAACCAAATATTGGGGCTGTCCCTATAAAATTGGGACATCTGGTCACTCTAGCGAAGGTGTGAAACTGCAGCCAGAGGTGGGGGAAGCGGGAACTGGGGAGGGAATGTCACAAAGATGTGGACACTGGGCGGGGGGGGGGACTGGATGGAGGTGTTGGGTGTGCTGGTTTTCAGGATACTCAGGACTATGAGTCAGCTTGTTACCCACTGCCTCTAGTTGTAGGGATTCTTGCCTATGGTGACAGGTTAGCTCCCTGACACCACCAGCCTTAAAGCCACTCAGTCACCCTCCTGCAGGCTCTTCCAGCAATGTCTTTGCCTTGCAGGTTAACAAGAGGTGCGCCCCAGTCCCTTTGTCTGTTTGAAGCATTCCCCTGTGGTTTCCAGCCCCTGGTACTGGCTACTCACAGAAATCCCAGATTCTCTGCTCCCATAGGAGCATTGTACCCTCAGTTTATGAGTTTTGTATTAAATCATCATTCCTGTATAACACACTGCACTTATGAGCACTTACAATAAAATCAAAGAAGGTTTATTTAAGAAAGAACAGAAGTCCCATTGGAAACATGAGTGTGATGGAAACAAATGGTTGCAATACAAAACAAAATAATAAAACAAGAACTAGAATGTATACTTCTAGTTAGTTACCTTTCCTATCTAATAAAGCAGCAGTTCTCAACCAGGGGGCTGGGGCTCCCTGGGGGGCCTTGAGCAGGGGGTCTGCCAAGCAGGGCCAGCGTTAGACTCACTGGAGCCCAGAATAGAAAGCTGAAGCCCCAACCCCGCCACCCGGGGCTGAAGCCGAAGCCTGAGCAACTGAGCTTTGCGGAGCCCCCTGGGGCATAGAGCCCTGGCCAATTGCCCTGCTTGCTACCCCTTAACGCTGACCCTGGTTTTTATATGGAGAAAAACTGTGTTATGGAACAAGTCGGTCCTGGAGTTTTTATAGCATGTTGGGGGGGGGGGGGAGAGAGAACGGCTCAGAAAGGAAAAGGTTGAGAACCTCTGTAATAAAGTAGGTTTTTACCCCAAAAGTACAGTCTGTGGCAGAGATAATAGACTGGATCCTGGTTAGCCATTCTCGAAACACCCCTGTACTCAACAAGCTGGCTCCTTAGTGAAGGGATACAGAGTGTCTTTCTCCACGCTGATATATTGAATCAGTCTTTTGTCTTTATTCAGAGACAAGATGATCCTCTGTCTAACATTCCTTTTTTCCTCCAAGTGGATTTGATTGTTTGTAGTTGTCATGGTTTTCCCTTGACAGTTCTGGGATGGATCAAGGACAGACATTGAAGCTTGCGTTACATCACTGGCTGATCAGGAAGGGGTGACAACTCCCTCCCACTTGAATGGGCCATCAGCAAAACATATGATTCCGTGATAATCAAGTTGTATTTCAGTATCATAAGGCAAAGTTTTCAATATAGTTACATTATTCCTCAAATATTACCCATATGCACATCTTGCGATGATTATGCATATTGGTAAGTTTTAAGATTTCAGTAGAGATCTTACATGCTAGCCTTCATGAGAGGTCAGGGCTACGATAATGGTGCCAACATGAGAGGAAAGAACAGAGGAGTCCAGACACGGATCCGAGAGTTAAACCCTCGAGCCTTTTTTGTCTCATGCAGTTCTCATTCATTGAACTTGCTGGTCAGTGATGCAGCATCGGCTTCTAGTGAGGCTGCTGAATTTTTTAATGTAATTCAAAGCATCTATGTAGTTTTCTCTGCATCAACTCATCGATGGCAAATTTTGAAGCAACAGCTGGGAACATCCTCTCTGACACTGAAACCACTGAGTTCCACACAATGGTAAAGTTGAGTGGAGGCAATAAAACCTATCGAACACCAAATTGGGAAGATAGATGATGCCATAGTTGCCATTATGGAGAATAATGCTATGACAGGAACTGTTTGTGGGAGAAGAGTGGCAGAGGGAAATGGAATCACCAGAAGCATACATAACTTCAAATTACTGTGTGGCTTAGTGTTGTGGCATGACATACTGTTTGAAATAAATGTTGTAAGCAAGAGACTCCAACGTGTTGACCTTGATATATCTGGAGCAATGGAACAAATGGACAAAGCAAAGTCATACCTATAGTCTTACCGGTCAGATGAGGGATTTCAAAACATTCTGAAGAGTGCACAGAAGTTGGCAGAGGAACTTCACACTGAAGCTATTTTCCCACCCATTCAAGAATACAAGAGTCACCAAAGAAGAAGACATTTTGATTACGAGGCACTGGATAATCCCATAAGAGATCCCAAACAATTCAAAGTTGAATTCTTTAAGTAGGTGCTAGATTGTGCAATACAGTCAGTTGAAGAACGTTTCATGCAGCTCAAGGAACGCAGCAGTATGTTTTAGATGTTGTATGATATTCCAAAACTCCTCACTATACCTGAAGAAGACCTACACCAGCAATGCAGGGCACTAGAGACAGTGTTGACACATGATGACATGCACAATATTGATGCGAGTGATTTAGGTGATGAACTAAAAGCCCTTTCAAGTTTCATTTCAGCAGGATCAACTCCAAAGGATGTTCTGGAATATATGTGCACAAATTAGATGACCACTCTATTTCCAAATGTTTTTGTTGCTCTACACGTACTTCTAACACTTCCTGTAACAGTTGCCAGTGGAGAATGCAGCTGCTCCAAGCTGAAGTAAATAAAAACACATCTACGCTCCACAATGACACAGGAGAGGCTGGTCGGCCTTGCAACCATCTCAATAGAGCATGAGCTGGCCCAGACTGTGGACCTTCAGCAGGAAGCAGTTCAAATCTTTGCAACCAAGAGGGTATGGAAAGCACCACTTTGATTATTCAAACAGATAAAAATGCCAGTGTTTACTATGCAAACAAGAAAAGTTACATTTGCTGTTCAGGCGTTTGAAAGTTAAGTGTTACTTAAAATTTTTGAACAAGGCATTTTAAGTTGTAAGTTCTCCTTTATTGGGGTAGGTAGCCGAGCAGTACCATGAGAGGAGTAGAACAGGAAGAAGGCAGAATTGAGACCTTTCAAAGTTTTGGCCCAAGCGAGGGGACATGGGGGAGTCATTTGAGCTCCCTGCCTCAGGTGCCAAAATATTGTGGGCCGGCCCTGCTTGAGCACCATTTCATGTCATCTCTACATGAACACAGAAGAGGAATTTTGAAGATTTAGGAGTGGCAGGTGTGTAGTAGTGGTCCATGCAACATTCATAGAATCTTCATTGATAAATTGGAGAGGGTCCATAGAAGAGCCATGAGAATGATTGCAGGATAAGAAAACATGCCTTATAGTGAGCGATTCAAAGAGCTCAATCTGTTTAGTTTAACAAACAGTAGGTTAAGTGATGACTTGATTTCAGTCTGTAAGTATCTACATGGGGAAAAACGTTTAATAATGGGCTCTTCGGTCTAGCAGAGAAAGGTATAATATGATCCATAGGGTGGAAGTTGGAGCTCGACAAATTCAGACCGGAAATAAGGTGTAAATTTTAATGGTGAAAGTAATTAATAATTGGAACAATGAAAATTTTTGACAATTTTTAAATTAAGATTGGATGTTTTTCTAAAAGATATGTTCTAAGAATTATTTTGTGGAAGTTCTATGGCCTGGTGTTATAGAGGAGGTCAAACTAGATGATCACAATGGTCCCTTATGGCCTTGGAACCTATGAACGTGACATCTCAGGGGGCTGCAGCCACTACTATAATCTAGCTTTGCAAGTACTCAGTGCCCAGCCACTAAGATGAGGGAAAGAATCCATCCTTAAAACCCTTGCATTGGTTCCCATTACCAAATCCTTGTATTCAGATTTTGTACTAAGAACTACAATTTCACTCTAATGGTTAGCTGTACCACTTGAAATATCAATTTTTGTATTTTTCTTCCCTTCTTTGAATTTAGTCATTTTGTCATGAAGTCTTCCAGCTATCCTAGCAATTTCTATTAGCTTTTCATATGCAGCTGAACTGTAAGTGAGGATTTAAGAATAAATGACATTTCATCTTTCTGCTGTGACTAAAAATTAGTCTGATTCATGATTTCTCAAGTGGGGTCTAAAAGCTCACGACTAAAATTGAAGTAAATGGGAAAGTAAATGACAATTTTGACTGTTGTTGCTGTATATTCTAAAAAATTTAAATCCACTTTCTACCTTTAAATACTGACCAACAATGAATCAATGAAAATATCTTTAGTGTTTCATTTCTATTCTATTATCACATTTTCTCCACAAAATTTCTAGTATTGTAGGAAAATTACACTAATATTTCAGAAAAGAACAAAATGTGTTGGGTTATTTAAGTTATAACCTACATAGACATAATAAAAAGCTGCTCAGATATCAGCAACTGATAAGGAGCCAAATAATGGAGCTTTACCTGTAGAGAACAAGGAAAACAACAAGCCTAGAAGAATGAGCCAAAGTTTGTGAGCAGGCAAGGGGCTAAGCTTGAGTGGCATCATCTCCTTCTCTCCTTCCAACTTCACAGAGGCACATATGTAAACTTGGAAAAATTAGATTTTTATTAGTAAACATAGATTTTACCACACACACACACACACACACAAATTAATAAAAAAAAAGTTTCCATCAATAACAGAAATGTATAGAAAAACAAAGTAAAAAAAATGCTGCTTGAGAACTTATTAGAGTTTGATTTAAGGATATTTACTTTGTATATTCTGACGTGATGTTGACAATTGGTATTTTAACGGTTATCAAGCTTTAACTTTTTGAATCTCAGTATCTACAGTCAATAAATATTTATCGTGTGACCATGATCCCTAATATCCCACAACTATGAAAATTTAAATTGATTAAAATAGAAAAGATTGCTTAAAAATAAAAATGTATATTATCCTTCAAAATTATATTTAAAAAAAACCACAAAATCAAAATCTGTCATACCTACACATGTATAATCTATTCACATCCGGATGATCGTAGATGGGTTCAAAGTGGGGCCTGAGGAGAGTTGTTCTCTGTACCATCACTCCCCACCAATCCCATGGAGATTTCTTCATATAGGATAATGCTGACCCTATCAATATGATCTTAGACTCACAGATTTTAAGGACAGAAGGGACCATCATGATTATCATGCACATCACAGGCCCCAGAATCCCATCCACCCACTCCTGCAATAGGCCATATAACCTGTGACTGAGTTACTGAAGTCCTCAAATCTTGATTTAAAGCAGTGGTGGGCAACCTGCAGCCCACGGGCCGCACGTGGCGCGTCAGGGTAATCCGCTGGCACGCCTCCAGGCAGTTTGTTTATAGTTGCATGGCCACCCGCAGCTCCCAGTGGCCACGATTTGCTGCTCCCGGCCAATGGGAGCTGCGGGAAGTGGCGCGGGCTGTAGGACCGTCAGGGCCGGCCCACAACATTTTGGCACCTGAGGTGGGGAGCTCAAATGACACCCCCATGCCTCCTTGCTTGGGCCAAAACTTTGAAAGGTCTCAATTCTGCCTTCTTCCTGTTCTGCTCCTCTCATGGTACTGCTCTGCTACCTACCCCAATAAAGGAGAACTAACAACTTAAAAGGCCTTGTTCAAAAATTTTAAGTAACACTTAACTTTCAAATGCCTGAAACCATGGCCTCTCCACTTTGTCACCATTGGGGATTTCATGCCAGTAATGTGTTGGATGGAAACTTCTATTTTCATTGTGTTTGGGGAACATGAAGTTTTTCACTTGCTATGGCCCATGCAGTACAAGGAAGTCCCTCAGGCTATTGCTCAAGTGGGTCCACAGTCCTGGATCATCTAGACTTAAGGAACTAAACTCAGCAGCAGCTGTTTCTTGCGCCTCCACCACACTCTTCTCTGATCTACAATTTTCTTCAGGAATGTGCATGGTTACATCCATCTGAGATGGAGATATGGATGCTGCAGTAGCTCCCAGGTCACCTGCACTCTGACTAACTAGAAGATCAGACATCTCCTCACCACTCACATCCTCACTGGGGCCGGAAGGCTCACCATGAACATTTGTGTCTCTGTATCTCAGGAGAGCTCCTTCCTGCTTAGATAGAAAAGCTTCCTTTGCTTTCTTTCTTCTTCTGAATGCTGCCCCAGAGGGGCGTTTTCTTCTTTCACTCATGACTGCGGTTCTGTGCCCGCTATAGTGGCTCTCAACACTCAATTGAAGCGGACAAATAAGCAGGCTGGTAGCAGAGCCTGAGTGAGGGAAGATATCAGCGTCTTAATGGCCTACCTGGCTCCTACTACTTCAGTTGACTGCCTGTTCTCCTCAAGTGGGTTCAGGGAAGCAGCAGGAAACAGGAAGCTCCCTGAGAAGCTGGTGTTAATCAGTCCAGGCTCCTGGGGGTGCTAGAGAGGTACATAAGAGGTACATAAGCTCCTCCTCCTCTCTCTCCCTGCAGCTCCTGCTGCTTTCTGTTATTCCCTCTCACCTTTTCTCCTGCCTGCCTGTTATGTCTCTTGTGCCCTCCTTCCTCCAGCACAGCACTCCACCATCACTGTGCATCTAGAGCAGAGAGAATACATATGCACCAGCAGCAGATACAGTTTTCACCCCCTGGGGCCTTGGGGCCCCCCCCCCCCCCCCCACAGTCTGGCACCTGAGGCCGCCGCCTCAGTTCTCCTCATGGTAAGGCCAGCCCTGTAAGGTTCTGTGGAGACTCCCTGTACAGACTCTCCACTTTCTTCTTCTTGCCTGCTGGTACTGTCTTTCTGTCTTTCTTCGGGGCTTTCTTAGATATATATTCCCCTAAGCACTAAAGGAATGATTTCACCCTTAGCAAACTTTAATATATATATATATATATATTAGCATATATCTGTGGGATTTTAGACTGACACACCTTTGTGGAATGGTTTATGAGCATTTACCCAACAAGCAAAAAAATTAAATAGCATTCATTATGTGAAAGCTCTTGTGTAGTGTTCTTGTTCATATGTATCATATATCTTCCCGGGGATTGCATGTTGGTTCAAGTGAACAGTGTTTATGAAGCACTTTTTTGTATAATCTTTTGTCTTATATGTTAAAACAGTACTATTTATTTCCACCATAAAACTTTGTGGCATTTACAAATAAGGTAGTATATCAGAATCAACTGTACATGTTTTGATTAACTACCTAATTTAGAAATCAGTTATGACAATAAGTGAATATTTTCTTGTTGTCCAATTCTGAAGATATACATCAGTTGTCCTACTCGGATATTCCATCATTCCAGAATAAATCGCTATAATAAAGAGATGCTTCTGATAGCAAAGATAATCTCAATGAAATAAAAATATAATTTGTCAAATTGCAAGCAGTTTCTTTCTGTTGAGTGTCCCGTTGATGTTGCCATATATTTTTAGAATTCCACATTCATGTGTTCTATATTATAAAAAGGAACCATTTGTCATAGTATTTAGGGTGGCTTCTTAATGTTAATACTGATTTAAAAGAAAGTTTTATTTTTGTTTTCAATTTTCAAAATAGGATCCAAATGAAGATACGGAATGGAATGACATATTAAGAGATTTTGGAATACTACCTCCAAAAGATGAGCCAAAAGATGAAACTGAAGAAATGGTTTTACGTTTACAGAAAGAAGCAGAGGGCAAGTAAAGTTTAAAATTTATGCTCTTACTATAGCAAAGTATGAAGATCTGAGGATTCTTCAGAAACATTTATCATGACACAAAAGTTCTAACGTAATTCCACTCTTAAAAATAGAATACTTTGGTTATTTTATTTGATAGTGTTTTTTTATTTTTTATTTTCATTTATTTGTGTTTGGTTATTTTATTCAGTGCAATATACTTGTAAAATAACAGAATAATAGCACAATAAAATATACAGATGTGCTAATAACAAATGTTACCGTACATGGTATGTAAAATGACAAATCAACAATTCACCATTGGAAAAGGAAAACCTACTTTCGGATTTTACCACACAGGGTGGTTGACGTAAGCAATATTGACGTTCAAACAAACTACTGATCAGTTATCTACCCACACAGGCTGGTAAGAACAAAGGGGATCGAATCAGAAAATCAGTCTTCAGAAGGAAAATATGTCTCAGAAAATTATCTTCTTGTAACTGCTTTCCAGTACTCCAAATTCCCCATGTGTTTTGTGTATCCAGCACTGCAAAACAAATTTTTACACAGTGTATGTGACCCAAAATAATAAGGGCAAAATTTTCAAGAGACCTCTGAATTTGTGTCCACTGCTTGGCACATCAAATATTTTCATTCCCTATTACCTTGGGGCCTGGTTTGCATGCCCACATCTATCGTGCAAATGCTTACACGTATGTTTAACTACATTGCTCTACAGCCAAAATGCTTCCGAAATAAATGTAGTCAAACTTTACTAATTGTGAGTCACTGAGAATGAAAATGATGCTTAAAATTGTTGATTGGCTCTAGTTTTCAAGATATGCTATTGGGTCAGTATATACGACCCTTGACTTGGGAATGGCGGAGGATAAGTGAGTTATAAAGGGAAGGGAACTCAACTTAAACCAGAAATGACTAAAATACATCTTTGACTGGATCTATGAATAAATCTATGACTGGGTTTGGACAGTACTTGCTTTTTAGGCAAAACAATGAATGATGCAATCTGAAGCTGGTATTGCGTCATAGATGATATGAATTGCATCATGTTATTCCTAGAAGTCCTGGATGATGCAATCATAACGAAGCTTACATCACTCTGCTGAACAAATTGCCCTATATCAGCTCTAGAAATCATACAGTGTCGTGCTCTCTTATTTGTCAGTGTTTGATTTTGCAAAGGGACACATTTCTGTTAAGCCAAAGTGAGCAGAGATGCCGCGTACTTGTGTGAACAGTGCAGATAACTTCTGCTATGTTTGTGGTGAAGTGACTTTTGCATCACAAAAGCGCAATATAACCACTAAGGTTAAGAAAGCCTATCAGCTTTATTTTGGCTGCAAAATTGGAGATCAGGACAAGAGGTGGGCCCCACACATATGCTGCTACACTTGTGCAACAAATCTTCGCCAGTGGTTGAACAGGAAAAGGAAATCTATGCCTTTTGCAGTGCCAATGATTTGGAGAGCACCAACAGATCATACCAGCAATTGTTACTTCTGCATGGTGCCTCCAGTTGGGAAAGGTGTGTCAAAGAAGAAAAAGTGGACTGTGCATTATCCAAACATTCCATCAGCTATATGCCCAGTACCCCATGGAGAAGGACTGCCGGTTCCTGATGCACCAGAATCATTCTCATTTGAGTCAGATGAGGAAGAGGATAAAACTTCTGGTCCTGAACCATCAATGTCACAGGACCCACATTTTCTCCCATCCTCCTCCTCTGAACCTCACCTCATAACACAAGGAGAACTGAATGACCTCGTCAGGGATTTTTTGCCTTTTGTTTCATAATAAATTTTATTTATATAACCCTTTTGCTGATTTTTAAAGTGTTACATAAACAGGACAGATGAAATATTATCATGTAAAGCAACCATAAACACATGAAAAGACCTAGGTTTACAATTTATGATTAAAACTCTACTATCTACACAATATACATAGACATAAAATGTAAAAACTTAAATATCTTAGAAACAGTAGCCAATCAGTTGTTTTAATTGTTATATTTGAATTCAGCACATCAAAATACATAATAAATAGCACATTTTATCTCTGAAGCAGACGCCGTCTCAAAAATTGTAGACCAGTGCTATGTGCCAGGAGGTTCAATAAGACTACTCATTGTGCTGAGTTAAACACATTTTAGTATTTGCAGGATTGGGGCCTAGGTAGTTACGCTTATCTAGTCAGCATGTGCAGGGCCGGCTCCAGGCACCAGCCTGGCAAGCAGGTGCTTGGGGCGGCCGCTCCGGAGAGGGGCGGCATGTCCAGGTATTCGGCGGCAATTCGGTGGACGGTCTCTCACTCCCGCTGGGAGCAAAGGACTTCCCGCCGAATTGCTGCTGCAGATCGCGATCGCGGCTTTTTTTTTTTTTTGGCTGCTTGGGGCGGCCAAAACCCTGGAGCCGGCCCTGAGCATGTGTACCCAAAGCAAAGATTTAGAGTGCCTCAAAACATCCATGTGCACAACTGCTAGTGCCAGTGTAGAGAGTGCAGGCTCAATTCTGCCCTCTTCCTCAGCCCTGTTTGATGTAGATTTTGGGAGGTTGTTAGGAAGCTATTTACATTTCCCTGATTCTGTGCCAGCCATTCCTAGCATGAGTTAAGGCAGTCTAGGGATCTTATCTCAGTGGAAGATTCGTGGAGTGGAGCAGAATTATGTCATGCCCCTGCCTGGTTCCCACTCTGCCTCCTCCAACTCCCAGCATGCCATTTACATTGGTGGTGGGGATGCAGCTAGTGTAGGAGTTAGCTCAAGTTGCTTTATGACACTGGGAGTTCCCCTGTTGTAAGGAGAATTCTCTATTGGTCACTTCTGGCCAAAATCCAAAGACTTTGTGTTACCTGAAAGATGCAAAATGGCTGGAACAAAATGGGAAATCTGAGGTTCCTATGAAAATTTAACCCCAGAACAGACATAGTTAAATCCACGAATTACCATGTTATGTTGTGTCATGCTGTCTGAGAGCAACATACCGGTAATATGAAAATGACAAAGCATATAAAGTAACTTATAGTTACTCAAACTTCAGTTGTTTTTCTCTTTCTTGCACAAGATTGCTCCAGAGTTGGCCAAATTTATAGGTGAGACTTGAGGTGTTTTTCAAACTGATATTGCTCTCCTGCCTGCATCTAAAGATTCTGTACATAACAATATTGAAATATGCATAGTTTTTTAGTGGACAAAAGCTGATTCATTATTTGGCTTGTTCTTTTTAGTGAAACCATATGAAAGAATGACACTTAAAGAACTAAATGAAGCTGAAGATGACTTTGATGAGGATGATATGAAAGCTCTTGAAATGTATAGGTACAGTAAGATGTTTCTTGCCATATTCACAGTACATATTGTTATTTAGGATGTTTCACACATATGGGATAAAGAAAAATTCCATCCACAAACTGAAAGGAAGAAAAACTACCTACATAGTTATATATTTGAAAATTAAATAGCTAAAAATTAATGCTCTTAGAAAAATATTAGTTTGCCTTCTGGATGGTATTGATTTGCAGATAGAGTAAATGTTTTAAAGATATATCCTGGCAATAAAGAAAAATGTATGTGTAGTATATTTATAATTAAAGATTCAGTGGTACGGTATTTCATTCACACACTGTAATTACTACTTTAGAACCCTTAGCACATACGATTGAGTATTTTTAAAAGATTTTTAATACATCTATTGTTGGTCCCATATATGCAGAACCTTCTTTTTTTGCCCCTTATCTAGTACCCATTCTATTTGGTTTCCTATTTCTTAATTCAGAAGGATGGCTTTATCTAACGAATAAATATACACAGTATTTATTATGAATGATTATATATAATCTCAAATCCCTGATAAACTATTAATATTATTATACAATGCTTTCTTACATACAGTATGATACAGAATCAATATGTCTGAGCACTCTGGCTTCTGGGTCAGAAAATCATAGAAGCTTACACCCAAGATTTTTAGGGTATAGTCAATTTAGTCATATTGACCCCATGTGTATAGCAAGTATTTTATAGCAATAATTTACAAAGTATACTTTTGCCAAGATCTTTGGGTAGTATTGTGTAATGACTCATAAAAATACAGTGTATGACATTGTCACGAGGTTGCTTGCCCCTTTAAGGGGAATCTGAGCTCAGGTTATCTGCAACAAACTAATTTAAGGAGTCCATCGAGGCAGTTGATTGTATAACAAGTGCTCAGCTCGGTTACAGGGGGGTGCGTACAGAGAGAGAAGCTCTCTCAAGACCATGAGAAAAAATCTCCCAGAGCCCACCAGCCACAAGGGGGAGGACTGTGTAACCCCCAAAACCAAAGTAAGAGATGTAATTCACATTTATATTGGGTTTAACAAAGTAGAACCAAAGCAGGGGAATTTTGTCGTACATTCATTTGAACTGTGTGGAATTCTTAAAGGTGCCTGAGAGAAGAGAAACTGAGGCAGGAATTACCTACAACATGACACTAGTTCAGTAGGAGGCATGCCTTGCAACAGACATATACAAAATAAATGTACCAATGTGATAAAACTATCCACTTGAACTAAAAACCAGAACTGGATTTGAACCATGCCCATTATAGTATACTCCTGTACTGTTAGAACTGCTAAAATAGTAGCAATTTAGAAATACTAGACTGGTGTTGGTTTCAAGTGCCTACTGCTATTTTATGATAGAAAGAATTTTAAAAGAATGTTCTCATGAACAGAGTTGTGCACCTAAATTCTTACACATCATGGTAAGAATATGTTAAACATATTTTGTTTAACACTTTTTAAAAGAAAGTCAGCTGCTGACTTAAAACAATGGCTTTGTTTATTTCAATAAATTTTAATAAAAATTGGCCCTTGGCTGTGAATTTTTCTCACTTTCTACATTGTCATTATTTGTATAGATGAAGACTGCCACCTAGTGCGTTTGCATTCAATTTTTCATTACAAAATTGTGCAACAGTAAGGTATTAAACTCTGGGTTACTTTACTCAATACATTATTTTGTTTTCAAAATCATAAAAACATTTTGGGTTTTTTTTAATTTGTGTTGCTTGTCTTCACTGCAGTATCAATACAGACATATATTATGTTTGTTACTTTAACTTTCTTTTCCTTAATATTTTATATCCTTAATGTTCCTTGATTGATGTAAGTACATATAGTTTCTTTCCTATCTTCAAGTGTTGTCTCGCTAACTAAATGCCAGCACTGAAGCTTTTTAGCACAAAATTATTCCATTAAAACGTAAAGGCAGTCAGATATAGATTATTAAAAAAATTGGCACCACATTTCAAAAACAGTTGCCACTTTTCCAAAATGTACAACAGTATCTATCTAAAAGCAGGATTGAAGTACTAAAAGTTGAAAATCATGGTTGTAATATTTCAACCATAAATGATGGTGGGTTTATTCAAAGGAACTAAGAGATACAAAATTTATATTACTGTAAAATAAATTTTAAAAAATTGTACCAAATAATTTTTATTTCTGAAATAGGCAACAACGGTTGCAAGAATGGAAAATTCTTCAGAAAAGACAAAAGTATGGGGATCTGAGAGAAATTTCTGGTGAGCAATATGTCAAAGAAGTCACAAATGCTCAGAAGGATGTGTGGGTTGTAATTCATCTATATAGATCAAGGTAATGCTATGATTATATTTTTTCAAAACTATTTAAGAATCTAAAACACTTAGCAAAAAAAGATTCAAGATGATGAGATGATAAGAAAAACGATATATGCAAAATAGATTATAATATTATTGTTTATTATATCCCCACTTGGGGAAAAAGAAATCTTAGAAAATAAGATTTCTCCTCTGTTGGTCCTCCTTGCTCCATCAGTGCACTACATAGGATTTCTTCACCTTTGACTCACATAGAGGTAATGCAAAAGATTTTTCTTGCTAGCTACTGTTGGCAGACATGAATTGTGCTGGAGGGCAAAAGTTCCTCTGTAGCCCTCCTTCAAGATTCCTCTCTAAGGATTTTGCTGCCTTTTTCTTTCTTTCATTCCCTCCCTCCAACAGATCAGCAGTCTGGTAGGTGAGGGTCTTTCCTGAAGGATTGAGGAAGGTTGGGGATTGGATTTCCCTAATTTATCAGTTCTCCAAGGAATTCCCTAGTGGTAGCAGTAATTGCATTAGGATTCAGTGGTAAGATCTAAGGACTCAGATGCTGAGCTCTGTGGGTGTGGGAGTTGTTTTGTTTTTTGAGACAGGACATGGCTTTTTTCTTACTACATTGGGAGGCAGTTTCCACTGTTCATTCAATTACCATGAGACAAGCCTTCCTTCCAGGATCAAGGATCAGATCAGTCAAATGGAAATAAATGCTTATTAAAAATAGGGTGTGGAACCTTCCATACTGTCATAATGGCAGACTCCTTTTGCCCTAAGCATCCCAGAGAGGGCCCAAGAATCAGTGCTCAGTCCCTGTCTTCTGATCACCCATAGCCTTTTCAGTTCATTAGCCACAAGGCTTCAGCAGAAGTTCCCAGTCCAGGGACAGTCTAGGATGGTTTTTTTTTCCGAATTACAAAGTAAACTATATATCTTATTTATTCTGTCTTAAAAAGAGCGGATCCTGTTCTGGACACCACAAAAAGTTCTCAAGATGAAACTAAGGAAAATAGGAAAAGCAGTCTCCCTCATACACAAATGACTGGAAAAGATAGTGAACTCCAAATGATCCAACCTAGTAAAGAGGAGAGTCATCATTAAGGCTTTCCAAAAGTTATACCAAGTTCAACAAAAGGTCACTAAGTTCTTCTTGATTCACAAGATTAACTTCTTCATTCCTTCCTCTGAACCAAAACTAGTCACTAAAGGAAAAATTCCATCTGTGTGGATGGAACAGGTGCTCCTAAAGACCAGAAGATTGACAGTTTGCTGAAGAGTGGCTTTAAAACTTTCTCCATTGTCTTATGAACATCTCTGGCCTCTGAAATTGCAGCTTGCACAACTGTTTTCATCATTTGCTCATTCCACAGAGAGAGAGACCTTGTAATGATCTGGAGAGAGATTCTAAGTAAAATGAAGTTACATCAAAATAGCACTTATCTTTATAAAGCAACCTGGGATATTACCAGTTTCTTAGCCAGATTGTTCCTTTGCAATACCTAGCTTTGTCTTGAATATGGCTTTGGGCCCCAGATACAGATTCTCTCTCTCTTGGCAACCTCATCCAAATGGGATGAGACTATTTTGAGAATCTCTCATGATGATTTAGCATTCTTCAGGCCTAAATAGGATAGGCCAAGATTTTCAACAGTGGTTGGTGATTTTAGGTGCCCAAATTGAGACATATTAAAGGAGGCTGTTTCTTTTTCCAGAGGATGGATGGTCAGCACTTTCTAAAAGTCAAGCCCATTTGAGAAATCTCAAGTTGTTGGCTTCAACAATACCAAAGGTACTGGTGCCAGATACATAATATGTAGACCAATTTGAGAAAAGAAATGAAAATATGTTTGAGTGTCAGAATTCACTACCATCTGCATTACAAAGGAAGGAAAAAGCCGGGGTGTAAAGGATTCAGAAGAGTATAGTGCACATGCTATTTGAAATTTCAAATTGGTGAAATAGTGAGTAAAATCCATTAGTTTTATTAGAGCTGTCTCAATTCTCATGGAGATGCAGCTGAGGTCTAATGTTCCTGAAGTTCAGATGTATGCCTTATTGTGAAATCTGGAAGATTCATTGGAGTTCCTCTTTTTCTCTGTCAAAATTTCAACAACCTATGTTGAGAATATAAGCATTTGGAAGCAACATAAGGCTTCTATCCAACCTTCTGGTGCCAAGATAATCTTTGTTTTGAAGGCTGGAAGTATGCTAATAGTTTTGCACTGGTAGTTCTGAGTTCACCATCACCCATCCCAGGCAGTTCTTATGGGTTAAAATACTGCAAGCAGGATTGCTATAGGATAAATCAGAGTTGTGATGTTCCCCTCTGGTGTTTCTGGACCGGTGATCTGCTAGGTCACTCCAATCCTTGACTCTAGGAGCCAGCCTTACCCTGCTCCTCTGTGAGAACCCCCACTCCTGGGTTGTTCACGCCTCTGGCATGTAAGCTGCTCCTTGGATTGTGCAACCGAATGATACCAGCCAATATCTCCGGTCCCAGAGACAACCTTAGGATCCTCCGTCTTGCAGTGCCCAGTTATGCTCGCTGGACGCTGCAAGCTTATATGAGTTTGTCAATTTAACAAAGAAATTTAATAGAATATCGGGCTTGGAAGGGACCTCAGGAGGTCATCTAGTCCACCTCCCTGCTCAAAGCAGGACCAATCCCCAATTTTTAGCCCTGATCCCTAAATGGCCCCCTCAAGGATTGAACTCACAACCCTGGGTTTAACAGGCCAATGCTCAAACCACTGAGCTATCCCTCCCCCTAATGTACCAGGCTTGTTATCCCCAGGGGAGTCTCTGACATGCTTCAAACCAAACGCACTGCTTCAAGTAGAATAAATAAACAGATTTATTAACTACAAAGATAAATTTTAAGTGATTATAAGTCACAGCATAACAAGTCAGATTTGGTCAAATGAAATAAAAGCAAAACGCATTCTAAGCTGATCTTAACACTTTCAATGCCCTTACAAATGTAGATGCTTCTCACCAGAGAGTGGCTGGTTGCCCCTCAGCCAGGCTCTCCCCTTTGATCAGCGCTTCAGTCAGTTGGTGTGTTGTCTGTAGATGTAGGTGGAAGAGAGAGAGAGCATGGCAAACATCTCTCCCTTTTATCATGTCCTTTCTTCCCTCTTAGCACTTCAGTCGGTTGGTGTGGTGTCTGTAGGTGTAGGTGGAAGAGAGAGAGCGCATGGCAAACATCTCTCCCTTTTATCATGTCCTTTCTTCCCTCTTGGCTTTGTCCCCCACCTCCCTTCAGAGTCAGGTGAGCATTACCTCATCACAGTTCCAAACTGACCAGAGGAAGGGGGGTGACTCCCTCGAGAGATTTTTTTTGTTGCTGCCTAGGCCAGCATTCTTTGTTCCTGTGAGGCTGGGCTGGATCTGCCCTGATGAGGTGTGAACTGCCTCTCTGTTCTTGGAGAGTTTTTGCCTGGGCTTATTTTAAGCCATGAGGATACATTTTCAGCCTAATAACTACATACATGAAATTATAACCTATAACATTACTATAACATTACTGTAACAACAATGCTCAGTGCATCATGAGCCTTCCGAAGACCACTGACATGGCAAACTTTGTATTGGATACCACAGTCATTTTACAAGGATGAACATGGGGTTGCTGGGTGTTCCGCCGAGGTACAGAGCATCACAATACTTCTTCTTTGAGTGATGTCCCCATGGGCGCTCCACTGTAGGTGTGGTAGCACCTTTGTATCTGGAGTCGGAGATCTTCAGTAGCAGTGCCTGTCAGACTGCACATGCACACCTCCCCTCCCCCACACTGTGCAGGGTAGTATAAATAGCGCTGTGCGGTCCAGCCGCCCTCAGTTCCTTCTCTACCACCGCGGTCTGGAATGGAACAGTTAGCAGACCCACTTAGTTATTTAGATAGTCTCTTGTCTGTTTTTCCCTCTTGTAGTTAGTTAGTTCTTTCATTTTCTTTTCTTCTCCTTCATCCTTAAAAAAAAAATAGTTTTTTTGTTTTCCCTAATTCTCATCAGAGAAGCTACTCCCTCACCCTTATGCCTGGCTCCTCCGGGTGTAAGCAGTGAGTGCATGAGGGGCTGCCTTCTCTATAACGGACGATCACGCACAGTGTATCCGTTGCCTGGGAGAGGGACATATTTCCCAGAAGTGTTCCCACTGTCTGGGCTTAAAGCCAAGAGCAAGGAAAGACAGGGACCTTAAACTCAAATTATACCACATGGAAAAGTCCCTGTGACCAGCGTTGGACCCCGGTTCTTACTCCTCACCTGAGACCCCCTCACGCTCAGCAAGGTCATCCGATGACCCCACACTACAGCCGGGATCGACGCTCTGAGATCGATCCATCGGTGGTCGATTTAGCGGGTGTAGTGAAGACCTGCCAAATCGACATCAGATCACTCTCCAGTTGACCCCTGTACTCTACCTCTGACAAGAAGAGTAAGTCAACAGGAGAGTTTCTCTGGTCAACCCCCCCGCAGTATAGACCCTGTGGTAACTCGACCTAAGGTACATCGACTCCAGCTACATTATTCATATACAGGTCTGATGCATCTTACGCGCATTTAACATGTGCAATTTCAACTTTACGCGGTCGGCAAAAAAAAAAAAAAAGAGAGAGAAAAACAACAATTTAAATACTATACCTGTAGTGCGGGCAAATTTGCTCGCCATTGAACTCAATGGGGTTTTGGCTATACGCAGTTTTCGCTTTACGCGCTAACCGCAGAACGGAACCCCCGCGTAAGATGAGACAGACCTGTAGCTGGAGTTGCATAGCATAGATTGACTTACCGCAGTAGTGTAGACATAGCCTCACTCCCCTCGCCCGAGTAAGAGAAGATCATCCCCTGACCAGGATGACACTAAGAAGAAAGCGGTCCCTCCCTCAGCTCCTGAGGCAGAAACTGCAGGAATGCCGTCCCCAGCTAGATCTGTGGTGCTAACTGCTTCTGACAAGAGGCACAAGGCTGCTCCTAGATTGACTACCTCAGCCCCTGATAGTAAGTCTAAGGACAGTGCCAAGGTGAAACAGCAATCATCGGCATCACTGCCTATTGTGGGCGACCAAAACAAGCCCTTTACCTCCTCGGTGGCTCCGGGTCCCTTTCTGGTTCACAGCGATAACACAACTAGTCTCAGTCGCCCGAGCATGCCCTCAAATCCGAGCACATACATGTCTCCAGCTTCTGGGACATATGGCTACAGCTACATTTGTGGTCAAATACGCAAGGCTGCACATGTGGTGTCTTCAGGCTGGCACCGTACCATATATCTTCCTCACAAACACCACATGCAAAAACTCCTGTCCATGCCAACCCAGGTCAAGGACTCACTACTGTGGTGGACGTGCCCCAACAATGTCTGTGCCAGGGTCCCTTTTCTTCAACCTTCATCTACCATGATACTTACCACCGATGCCTCCCTCCTTGGTTGGGGAGCGTATCTATGCAAGCATATTATACAGGGCAGATGGATGCCCACCGAGTCCACCTTACACATCAACCTCCTGGAACTGAGAGCGGTCCGCAATGCCAACATTTCCTACCACTCCTCAGAAACCGGACTATTTGAGTAATGACGGACAACCTTGCTTGCATGTATTACATCAACAGGCACGGAGATGCCAGGTCCCATTCCCTATGTTCAGGAGTGATTAAGCTTTGGAATTGGTGTATCCATAACGACATCTCCATCTCTGCTGTGTATCTCCCTGGACATCAGAACATGACAGTGGATACACTGAGAAGAACCTTCTTGCACGAACACGAAAGGCAGCTTGACATGAGAGCACTCCGACCCATCTTCCGCCAATGGGGTCATCCCACCATAGACCTTTTTGCCACTCATGAGAACACCTGATGTCCTCAGTTTTGTTCCAGACCAGGCCTGGGACACGATTCAATAGGGGTTGCATTCCTTATGAACTGGAACATCCCACTTCTTAACACCTTCCCTCCCTTTCCTCTCCTGTTCCAAATCTTATTCAAGACACAGGAAGATCAAGCTCTGGTTATACTAATAGCACCGACATGGCCACGACAAGTCTGTTACACGTACCTGCTTCTCATGACACTCTCTCGGCCTATAAACCTTCCCCCAGCATCATGACTCCTCTCTTAGGACAGGGGATGCATTCACTATCTCAATCCTCAGATGCTCCACCTGAAATCTTGGCTCCTTTGTGACTCTGGGATTCGGAAATAACCAGTTCAGATTCAGCAAAACATATCTTGATAAATAGCAGGTGCGATTCTACCAGATGAACCCTATTCCCACAAGTGGAACCGGTTCCAACTTTGGTGTGGTGACAGACAGGTCGATGCAGCCTGTCTCCATTACCTCTCATAATGGACTACCTCCTTCAACTCAAACAGCATGGATTGGCTTTTAGTTCTCTTAGAATGCACCTGGCTGCAATTACCACATTACACTGTCCTGTCGAGGGATATTCAGTATTGGTACACCCCCTTGTCAAAAGTTTTCTTAAGGGTGTTCGAAACCTATACCCTGACATATGTCCCTCCACCCTATCCTGGGATCCCAGCCTAGTCCTATGCACTGTGACTAGACTTCCATTTGAGCCAATGGCAACCTGCTTACTCCTTCATCTAGCAATGAAAACGGCCTTCCTCGTCACCATTACATTGGCATGACACGTGGGAGAAATATCAGCCCTTATGGGATACCCGGCATATACAGTGTTTTATAGGGACAAAGTGATCCTCCATCCCCACCCAAAATTCCTGCCGAAGGTTATAGTGTCCTTCCATCTAAATGAGCCTGTACATCTCCCCTCCTTCATTCCCAACCACACAACAATTACCAAGAAGCAGCTCTCCACACTTTAGATGTGAGACGCGCATTGTCATTCTACTTGGATAGAACCAAACCATTCAGGAACTCGCCACGCTTGTTCATATCCATTGCTGAATGCTCTAAAGGCTCCACTATGTCTAAACAATGCTTCTCTAAATGGATTTCCCAGTGCATACGCCTGTCTTACAAACTTCACAATAAGCAACCACCTGCTTCTATCCGGACACACTCCACACGTGTGCTCTCAACCTCCATTGCATTCCCCAATAATGTTTCCATAATAGATATTTGCAGGGTTGCCACATGGGCATCCTCTGATACATTCACCCAACATTATGCCATCTTGCAAGATTCCTTGACGGACACCATTCTCAGACGTAAGGTCCTGTCATCGGCGATACCAACCGCTCTGAAGCCTCAACTTTCCAGGTAGGAGCACTGCTTTATAGTCACCTACAGTGGAGCACCCATGGGGACATCACTCGAAGAAGAGAGGGTTACTCATCTTGTGCAGTAACTGAGGTTCTTCAAGATGTGTGTCCCCACTGGTGCTCTACTACCTGCCCTCCTCCCCTCTGCTTTTGAGCTTAACTTTTGGGCTCTACGTCAGAGAAGGAGCTGAGGGCGGTCGGACTGCACAGCGCTATTTATACTACCCGAGCAAAGTGTGGGGGAGAGGAGGTGTGCATGTGTGGTCTGCTGGGCACTGCTATTGAAGATCTCCAACTCCACGCAAAGATGCTGCTGCACCTACAGTGGAGAACACATCTCAAAGAACCTCAGTTATTGAACAAGGTGAGTAACCCTTTCTTGTGTTACAAAAATCCAGGCATGAAGGCCATGGACCAACATGATGTGACCATACCACCATACTGAGATTTTCTTTTAAAATTTGACTCTATTTAGAGTTCTTTTAAAAAAAAAACTTAAACTATCAAATGTAAAACTATGAAACTGAATATTCAAATAAGAGTAAACATGTGTATTAAAATCTCAAATACAAATACTGCATTAAATAGAGACAGACTAAGGTTTATCAGTTGTGAAGGAAAAACAAAACTCAGACACATGGAGCTTATATAGCAGTAATAACCAACAGCATATGTATCATGACATTCATGTAAATATTTTCAGTTTTTATTTCAACAGCCTTTTTCCATAAGACTCCTTTAGGAGAAGCCAGAGAAGAAATCTGTAGTGGAAGTCCCATTATAGAGCACAATAGAAGCATACTGACTACATGTAAAAACTCTGTTCTTGAAAGGTTATTTTTATGGCTTCTAGTATTTTCTTGCATGTTTCAAACTGTTGTAACAGAACTTTCATCAAACCTATCCAATTTTTTTTAGCATCCCAATGTGCTTACTAGTTAACCAACATCTCAGCCTGCTAGCCAGAAAGTTTCCAGAAATCAAGTTTATCAAAGCCATTGTGAACAGCTGTATTCAAAACTACCATGACCGATGTTTACCCACAATTTTTGTGTACAGAAATGGTCAGATAAAAGGCAGGTTCATTGGAGTTACTGAATGTGGAGGGACAAATCTTAAACTAGAAGGTAATATAACAAATATGTTCAAAATAATTCTATAGTAATCTAATGTAATTAATAATCCTCAATTCTTAAGATCACTTCTTGGGGTAGAACAGTCTGTTATAGTGTTTTTGTATCATAAACAGGAAAAATTAAGAATTAACTGTTAATAGAAGCTTCTGCATTTCTACTGTAGCACAAATATTAGTACATGTTGATAGCTTGCAATTCTATAGATAAGGTAGATATGGTGGAGATGGCACCTTTGTAACATCTGATCTTTCATATGAGGGAGGATTTGATCTAAAAAGGGTATACATTTCCTCTTAAGTGTGAGTCCCCAACCCAGTTCCATGGGACCAGGCTACGCAGGATCCTTTTCCATATACCCCCCGTTCCACACTGGGCTGTGTGACCCCTACTAGGAGAAAACCTCATTGATTATCTGATGGTCACTTGACAAGCATTTTTGTCTTTTCCTAAACTATCCAAGCTCCAGTTCCATTAATATATATTCTGCAGCTATTGCAACACTATTCTATCTATCTCTATATTGTAGGTACTTACATGGTCCCCATTTCCATAATATCTGAGCAAATCACAATCTTTTTAATGTATTTATCCTCACAACACCCATTTGAGATAAGGAAATACTATCATCTCCATTTTGGAGGGAAGAGACTGAGGCACAGAAAGACTAAATGACTTGCCCAAGGTCACAAAGGAAGTCTGTGGGAGAGAAGGGTTGTGTTATGTGTGCAATAGATCACTTTTGTGTGGATAAGTCCAGGTTCCTAAAAGCAGAGGGAAAAACAACCTATTGTTTCGATTTCTTGTTCCCGTCCTTAAATATAGTTCTTGGTGTTCTAACAGCACCTCTCTTTGAGACCCTTACGAGAATCTCTCTTTACTTGAACCCAGGCTCATACCCTATGAAGCACATTAGACCTCAGTTATGCAGCAGAGATCCTGGAATTATGCAGCATGGATTCTCTCTCTCATGCAGTTCAATCACTGTAGTGTTTTGTTTCACTTTTTATGTTAAATTGAATTTTATTTATACTGCCCAAATTGTTAAACTACCCATATGCTGCACATTTTTGAACTGAAGAAGATCTCCATTGTAGAACTTGTCAGGGGAAACCTGGAGATTTTGACAGCTGTGAATGGGACAGTTAGTTCTTAGCTCCCCAGAAGGCATGGGAACTAGTTTTGGTTTTGAAGAAGCAGTTGAGGCTTTTGGAACTAGGGAGGGAATGCATCTTTAACTTCCCACTTTTCAGCAGGGGCAGAAGTTACTTTAAGCTTTTGGGGTGGATGGAGCCTTGAAGTCCTTATTCCTCACCCAGCAACTTCCACACCAGTCTTTAATATCAGCAGCACAAAGGGAAGCAGTTTAAAACACTTCCTCATCATCTTCTGCTCCTACAACTTCTATTCCTGAGGGCATTCTGCACCAAAACATTAAAAATTCTGCAAAATTCTGCAAATTGTACTTGTCAAATAAATGTGGAGGCTCCAGCATGGCATTGGGAAGCACAGACCACTGGTTCCACAGAGGTGGGAGATCACTGTGCCGCTCCTCCCTGGGACACAAACTCAGCCATGAGGCTGCACCCAGCCCTGACACAGCGCAAGGACTGGGCCTACCCAGAAACACTCCAAGGCCCTGATGCTCCATTTGGGCAGGCAGGCTCAACAAGGCAGGATCCAAGTGTTGAGGGGCTTAGTGTGGGGGATCCAGGTGTGACTTGAGAGGGTTTTGTGTGGGGCAAACTGGGTATGGTTGTCTCAGGTGGGGATCTGGATGCACAGGGGTTTGTTGGAGGGTTCTGGGTGCAACGGTAATGGAACTCTGCAGAGGGGTCCAGGTGAAGGTGGTTGGGCTCAGCGGGTGGTGTCTGGGTGTGGGGGGTATAGAGTTCAGCAGTTGAGTCTGGGCGTGGGGGGCTCAGTGGGGGTCCAGATGCTGGGGGAGTGGGTTAGGGGATCCAGGTGTGGGTGGGTTGTAAGGATAGTCCAGGTGCAGGGGGAATGAGGCTCATCAGAGGGGGTTCTGAGTGTAGGGGGTGAGGCTCAGCATGGAGTCTGGGTATGAGGGGGTCTGGATGCATGGCAGTTGGGCAGATGGGGGAGCAGCTCCCTGTATAGGGATCCTTCCCCCTGCAGCTGACAAGCGACGGGTTCAGGAAGTGGGGGTGGGAGGAGTTTGCAGAGCTTCCTGCAGCTGTGGGAGAAATCTGGGGGTGGGTCTTACTCGGCCCTGGATACCATGAAGAGGAAGTCCTGTCCTCCTCAGCCACGCTGTGGCTAGCAGCTGAGCCTGGCACAGGGTAGGAGCCACCAGCCGGGTTTTTCCCAGTCCCGTCTCCTGCCCCACAGTGATTTGTCGGCTGCCTTGGGCACCCTAAACATATTGCTGGGGAGGGTCGCATAACTGCTCTTGTGGCTTCCCTTTGATTCCCCATCAGAAAGTCATTTTTATGCAGAGAAGCAAAGAAATCTGCGGGGGACATAAATTCTGCACATGCGCAGTGGCCCAGAATTCCCCCAGGAGTATCTTCTAGTCAATAGATTTGATATGAATCCTGATACTCCAGTCCCAGGCTTGCTTTCTAAACCTTTCCCTTCCCAGTAGGAAGACTACATGGTTCATTTCTTTGCAAAATGGAGTGGAATTACCGTGGATCACTGGGTTTTAGAGAGAACCAACCTGGAGAATGTGATTCACTTCCTCTTTGTATTGAATACCAACTTCCATTTCCCCATCCAATTTTAGGGTCATGAGACAAGATATTCTAAAGTGACAAGTGTTTTTGGTGTTCTTTGATTTTTGGGTACACAACTTGGGACATTCTATGTGGGCCTGATTTTCCAAAAGTGCTGAGCCATCCACCCTGTGAAAATTGAACTTATTTAAGGTGTCATGTTAGGCACCTAGAGCGAGGCACCCAGAATCACCTGTCACTTTAGAAGATCGAGTCTCCTGTTCATGACAGGATGCTTAAAGGAGAGATTTTCTTTGTGGCTAGAAATCACAGTAGTTGTACTTTGTTAGTTTCAAGGCAAGGAGTTCTACTCCCACTATTTTCTTATTCCAAGAAGAAAAGGTGGTCTGTGTCCCATCTTGGTGTTCTGTGGTTCTGTGCCTGACTCTACATTTCAGATTTGCGCTCAGTAGAATTGTTGGTTGTAAGAAATGACAAAATAGGAAAATTTTTAGTTTCTTGGCCAATCCTTGATCAAGCTTCCATTGAATGGAAGGGTTAAATGATGTCCTGGAGTGATCCAGTTTGGACAAGGGCTATTTTCTAAACAACTGTACTAATATAGACTATCACCCCAGCAAGGTTCTATCATAGTTTAACATCGCTTTTAATAGTTGGATGTAGACACACACCAACTCTCTCTGTGCTCTAAACAAGGAGTAAATCAATGGAACTATAAATGTAAAGTTGATGGAAGACAAGAATCAAGCCCACAAATCCTGTTACAATAGTAAGTGTGTTTGAAAAGGATCTTCGATGCGAGGATGATGTCTGCCAAAGGGGTTCATTGGTGAGTTTTTAAGTGGCTGGGGAGACCAATCCTTGCCCTGCAGATTTTCCCACAGAAGTGACAGGTGTAATCTTGGAGGAGACATAGTTGTTGGCTGAAGTGTTGTGCCCTTTCTTTCCTTCACTGTCACTTCTCTGTCTCATGAGCACATCAGTTCTCCTCAAAGTGAGCTGTGGCTTGGTGTATGGTGTGGCGCCGCTGTGTTCTGTTCCACGCCAAGTCCTCCCAGTTTGTTGGGTTGATGCCTCCCTTTTTAAGATGTACTTTCAGTATGTCTTTGAAACGCTTCTGCTGCCTTCTGCGAGCCCTTCTTCCCTGACTTAACTGAGGGAAGAGTACTTGCTTTGGGAGGCGAGTGTCAGGCATACGTACACAGTGGCCAGTTCAGCAGAATTGGTATTTCATGATCTGCGCTTCTATACTGCTGATGTTGGCTGCAGAGAGAACGCTGATGTTAGTTCGTTGGTCTTCCCAGCTGATCCTGAGAATCCTCCTGAGGCAGCACTGCTGGAACCACTCCAGCCGCTTGAGATGTCATCTATAGGTTACCCAGGTCTCACACTCATAGAGAAGGGTGGGGATGACAACTGCCTTGTAAACCAAGATCTTTGTACCTGTTTGTAGATGCCTATCATTGAAGACTCGTTTGAGTAGTCTTCTAACAGATGTGCTGGCACAGTGGATGCTGTATTAAATTTCTGTGTCAATGCTGGCTTTTTGGGAGAGGTGGCTGCCAAGGTACGGAAAATAGTCCACATTTTCCAGGGGTTCTCTGCTGATGGTGATTTGTCGAGTTCGAGGAGTAGTTTGTGCAGGTGAGGGCTGGTAGAGTACCTTTGGTTTTCCCAATGTTGAGAGAAAGACCCTGACTGTAATAGCATCTGCAAAAAGATTTAGGGACAAGTATCAAGCTCAACAATCCTGTTACAATAATAACCGTGATTGAAAAGGATATCTAGGTGGTAGAATGCCTTTTTCACAGTAGAGCTTTTATTTTAAGAGAAAACAAAAAGACTCAAAAGGCCTGTAGGTACCCATCTCCATATAATAGCTACTTTTAACATGGTGTTACATGTATGTTTCACTTCTTATAATTCATCTAATCTCTTTTTGGTTGTCTGCTTTGAAAATTCAATTACCAGTCTGGTCCATTAGTATCTGTTAAAAAGCTTTTAACAATTTGCAAATTGTATGTATAAATGCATTTTGTTACAGTATCTTTTTTTCAATTCTCTGTTTAAGTCATTATTTGTTGTTACAGAGCTTGAATGGAAGTTAGCACAAGTTGGAGCAATAGAAACTGACTTAGAAGAAAGCCCCAAACAAAACATTACAGATATGATGATGTCTTCAGTTAGAAGTTCTTCTATTCATGACACCAACAGTGCTAGTAGGGACAATGATGAGACCAAATGTTACTCACATAGGAATTTTTAATGGTAGTACTCTGCACTGATGTTTTTATATTTGGTCAACATATGCATGTTTATTACTGGTTTCATAAATCTGAAGCAATGCAGAGATTTGTTTTATATTTATACTTGCAGTTTAAACTTCTAGAAAATAATTAATATACTGTCTAAAGGCCAAATTCTACCATTGGATATACACACATGGCTCATACTGAACTGGAAGGCTCCTGATTCTCCACTTCATCTAAGTTCCACTCAACTGGAATGGAGAGGTGGGGTCACAGGGAGCTAACGGTTGCTTTCTGATTCAGGGCTGCCCGGCATCAGTGTAAGATGGGATGCACAGGGATAATACTAACTAATGTCACTGGTTAACGATTGAGTGTAGCTGAACTCCACTCTGCCAAACCTCTTCCCCATTTCTCCCATCAAGAATCTGGCCCAAAGGATATTATAGGCACACCCATCTAGGAGCAGGATTTAGCCCTTAATCTGTTGAATAATGCAGTTTATTAGTACCTGAGAATTGCATTTAGTAATCTTCTCCAATGTCAAGGATAATTCTCCAACTGTTTCTAATATTGACATTTAGTCTCAGTTTTCTTGAAGAGAAACTGATGCTTACTTCAGAGTAGTGCAGTACAGTCATGGATGAACAAAGCCTAAAGTTATGGACGTAAATGAGGGGAAACATGTCCTAATTCAGCATTATTAGTTATTGTGGCTATATTTCAGATAATAATATAATAATGTACTTTCATCATGCTGGCCTCATGTCCTCAACTGAAAAAGTCTCACTGCACTAATGAAAACTTCCCTATCTAGAGTCTACTAAGGGCATGTCTACACTTAAAACGCTGGATCAGTGCAGCTTCACCAATGCAGCTGTGCTGCTGAAGAGCTTTAATGAAGATGCTCTAAGCCGACAGGAGAGCACTCTCCTGTCGTCTTAGTTAATCTACCTCCCTAAGAGGTGGATTAGGTCGGTATATCTACGTCACTTGGGGATGTGGACCAATATAGGTCTGTAGCGTAAACCTAAGATGGTTCATGGATTATATATGCAAAAACATCCAGCATTCAGTTCACATTTAGTACATGTATGATTGTACAGCTATATGACTGAGCAAAAACATAACAGGGTGGGCAGCTTCCTACTCGCCATTTCCTAAAGATTAATAGATTCAAGAATCCAATAATTGTTTTGCTCATAGTAATCTAAGTAATTTTACATTGGATCTGCTCATACATTCCATGCACTGCAGCTCATAGTACTTTCAATGCAAGCAACTAAGAACTGTCCATTGGCACCTGGAGTATTACTGCCTTATTTCACTCACTCCAGGGTAGGAGTACTTGTGGCACTGTAGAGACTAACACATTTATTTGAGCATAAGCTTTCATGGGCTACAGCCCACTTCTTCAGATGCATAGAATGGAACATATAGTAAGCAGATATATATACATACAGAGAACAATGGGAGCTGGGTGGGGAGGTGCCTGCAGGCAAGAGCTGCGCGGAACTGCTTGCGCGCCTCCTCCTAGGAGCCAGACCTGCTGCTGGCCACTTCCAGGGTGCAGAGCGGTTTGCGGTACCAGGACCGGCAGGAAGCCTGCCTCTACACCCCGGCTGCACCACTGACCATGCTGCAACCCCGTGCCCCAATCCCCTGCGCCAGCCCTGAGCCCCCCCCCACCTGGAACCCCTTCCTGCACCCCAAACCCTCATCCCACCCCAGCCCAGAGCCTGCACCCCAGCCCAGAGCCCTCGCTTCAATTCCCTGCCCAAGGCCAGAGCCCCATCCTATACCCCGAACCCCTCTTTCCTGGCCCCACCCCACAGTCCTCACCCCCACACCACAACCCTCTGCCCCAGCCCTGAGCCCCTCCCACACCCCAAACCCCTCATCCCCAGCTCCGTTGGGTCATGGGCATCAACAGTTTTCTTCAGCTGGGTCCCCAGAAAAAAAGTTTGAAATCCACTGATTTAGATGATGACTGACTGAGTTGAATTGTCTTTCATCAACTCTACTTTCAGTTCTTTCCAGAAAAGTGTTTTTCAATTTCCTTTGGAATTGGTCTCCAAGATGACTACTGAACTAACCCATTTTTCTTCCTTTCTGCCCAAAGCAGGTGCCTCATACCCCCTTGGCAAGAAACTGTTTTTTATTAGATGTTAGTTATGTTCTCAAATTTAATCCCTCTCATTCTCAAGCATTTAGAAAGTCAGAGATGTCTGTTTTGAGGATTGCAACAAGAGCAATGGCTTGGTTTAAGACTCTGTTACTAGATGGGTCTGAGACTGCATTCGCGCAGGCTAATATGTATTATACTGAGCTTGTCAAATGCTATTTGACTAGAGAAGCCTCTGCTTCATTGGTAATGAGGGTCGAAGTGTTTCAAGATATGTAAGTTAGTGATTTAGTTGTCTCCTCCCACTTATACATAGTCATCCATTTGCCTTCTTCATTCTCATGATGCCTCCTGCTAGCAACTTTTTTTTTTTAGGGGGCATCTACACTTGCGACGGTACGAGGTTACATGTGCATTGTGGTACCATAGCCTCCTTGTTGTCAATATCTGAAGCTCTGAAGCATGTTTCTAAAGGACAGTCTAGTGTGTGAAAGCTAGCACACATGAGAGGTGTGGGTACGTACATGTATCCACTGTGGCATTGCCCTGTACCCATTCTACAGTGCAGTATGGATGGGGACAAGGGGCATGTACCAGCTTACGGGTATCAATAGTTCTCCAGGGCCATTCCCACAATGCATTGATCCCTTTGCTGCCTGACCCTTACCCAAGAGTACAAAGGTCCCTGACCTCCCCACCTCTTTGCAATTGGTAGTAGCAAACTGCACTGAGCATTTCAGGGGTGTTTCTGCTGAAATCTATTGATCAGTAAGGTAATCATGGTCTGAGAGTAGCCTCCTGGTCTTTGGAGCACACACAGGTGCTGATCATTCTTTGGTCAGAATACACCATCCTCCATGACTTCATCTGACTTGGCAAGAATATTCACTTGTCCCTGGGGATATTCCCAGAGGTGGGCATTCCCTGGATTCCATTCCAGTGCTGGGAGTGCATGAAGCACTTCACCCTCCTGTACTGGAAGGCAAAGGACTCAAACAATTGCTCTGGGACGGGACCTAGCACATGCACATGCTTCAGTGAATGGATCAAGAGCTCTACAGGGCTGCAAGTTGGGATCCTGAAGTCACTGACTACCTCCTCCTCAATACCACTGGCCTCATCATATGATGGCAGGCTGGTGAGGAGCAGGACAAAGAGGTAGCAGGGACCTTGGAGGAAGTCCTGGAGAAAGCCCTAGGAGACACAGAGAATGAGCACGTAATTCTGCACCTCTACCCGGATAACTAACACGCACGCACACCACTACAGGAAAGACAATCCAATGCTGGTAAGTGCTTTTTTTATACAATGGACCTCCACATTCCCTAAGAATATCCCTGTTACTCTGCTGCTATGTGCCCCCCCACACACCCCCTACTGCTGCTCCACCCCAATGTTGTCCCAGAGCAACACAGCTGTAAATCAATGGTTTTATTAAAATCCCATGAACCAATGTATAAACAAGGCCTGAAAATGTTTTTTAAATCATTTACAAAAATAAGTTAGTCTTCTTTCTCTTTTAGTACTGTACTTTGTTTTACCAGTTAACATAAATGTTTAGCAAATGAATAAGTTTTTTTAAAAAAACTATTAGAATATTTCCCACTAATAAATACTTAATAAGCTCAAACTGCTTAACAGTACACTTTCAAGGCACAGTAGAAAACACTAGACAAGAGCCTTTGGGGGAAATGCAATAGCACATTTGTGCAGCCATATTATCCTGTATTTTGATCTTGTCAGATATCAAAACCCAAGTTGGATCAAGATATGAAGACCTTCAAAAATAGGTATTGCAAGAAACATTGGTGGTTCAGAGTAGCAGCCGTGTTAGTCTGTATCCGCAAAAAGAACAGGAGGTGTTGCTGTTCTCTTCATGTCAGAACAACAATAATACATCTGCATGGTTTGAAGGGGCACTTTGCTACTTGAGGTGCCATCTTTTTCAGAACATTCTTGATTATTAGAGATTTTATGGCAAATTTCATGTGTCTGGACTGGTGTTAATCTTTGTTTCCTGAACACATTCACATTTAGATCATAAAAAGAACAGGAGTACTTGTGGCACCTTAGAGACTAACAAATTTATTAATAAAAAAATTATTAATTTATTAACTAATAAATTTGTTAGTCTCTAAGGTGCCACAAGTACTCTTGTTCTTTTTGAGGATACAGACTAACACGGCTGCTACCCTGAAACCTGTCATTTAGATCATACATATTTATGTCTAAGTTGTTCCACCAGTTTCTCCTGGATGTTTTTCACCTCCTGCTGTGTAGTATTCGCTCTGCTGTTTAACCACCAAGATTCAGTGATCTCTATTTATCTCCTACTTACGTCATAGGAAGAGACGTTTAATTAATGTTTGTAAAGCACTTTCCTTAGCTGGAAAGTGCCAGAAGTGCAAAATATTGTAGTTAGTAAAATCAAGCTTTTGGTGTAGCATTAGGAATCCTGCATTCTGCTACTTTAGATTCTTCCACTTCTGTCCCCCGATAGCAAACCCTAGATGTACTGCAACCAAAAAGACCAAATGAGAGAGATCCCTGTGGAGAAGGCAACAGAGGGTCCTGTGGCACCTTTGAGACTAACAGAAGTCCTGGGAGCATAAGCTTTCGTGGGTAAGAACCTCACTTCTTCAGATGCAGATTGTCTTGCATCTGAAGAAGTGAGGTTCTTACCCACGAAAGCTTATGCTCCCAGGACTTCTGTTAGTCTCAAAGGTGCCACAGGACCCTCTGTTGC
>NC_048302.1:88089596-88109253 GCF_013100865.1 Trachemys scripta elegans
ATCAGAGGGGTAGCCGTGTTAGTCTGAATCTGTAAAAAGCAACAGAGGGTCCTGTGGCACCTTTGAGACTAACAGAAGTCCTGGGAGCATAAGCTTTCGTGGGTAAGAACCTCACTTCTTCAGATGCAGATTGTCTTGCATCTGAAGAAGTGAGGTTCTTACCCACGAAAGCTTATGCTCCCAGGACTTCTGTTAGTCTCAAAGGTGCCACAGGACCCTCTGTTGCTTTTTACAGATTCAGACTAACACGGCTACCCCTCTGATACTGTGGAGAAGGGACTATTTTAACCTAAAGTTGTTTGATATGAGATGTTGTTGTTCCAGGATAAGTGTTTAAAAAAAAAAAAAGTATGATGGGGTGTGTTGTGGGATGAAGACCAAAAAGAACATGCTGCTAGTTGCACAGAGACTTCGACTCCAGGACAGAAGTTCCACCCAGTCTACCCATTTTGAACTTTGGAGGTCTTCAATTTGAAGGACTCCGGAGGGGGGAGAGAGTAGAAGGTGGACAGCTAGATTGTGATTAGGAAGGGAAGCATTTACAAGATTAGTGTTTCCCTAGCAGAGTAAGAAGTAGAAGTGTTACTGAATGCTATTGTTATCTTTAATTTCATTAAATAAGAGTTTAGTGGTTTTTTCAAACCCACAGGTGAGAGGCCCCTCCCACTCAATGAGTTTTGAAGAGATCTGCAGGGTCCTTGGAAAAAAAGTTAGGAAAAGCAGCCCGGATTGCCTGATATTTACATGCAAGTGTTCTAAGAGTAGGGTGACCAGATGAGGAAGAAAATATCGGGACACATGGGGAGAGGGGGTGGTATTGGCTGAGGGAAAAAAAAATTGAGTACCATGAAATATCGGACAGATTGCCTAGATATCGGAATGGTCCCGATTTTATTGGGACGTCTGGTCACCCTACCTAAAAGGAAGCGTAGAGGGATAAAGGGCTTTATTAGTGACCCAGAGACACCAATGTTGAACAAGGTGTGTGCTCAGGAAAGGGCAGGTTCTGACAATCCCTATAACCAGAAAAAGAGTACTTAAATGTTTGTATAAACCAACATCCTCTAAAAATTAATGTTTTTTCTAAAGAACAAATGTCTGTTCTACATAGATTCTTATGCTATGCTCATAACCATAGTATCTGAGTATTTTAAGTGCAATAAGCAACGTGACTAACATCTGTCATGTTTATATTTTAAAGCTATTGGATATTTCTTTTAATCACAAATACTTTATTCCTGATATTCAGCTCTGCTCTTTGTGAAACAAAAACAACCAGCAGCTAAACTCAATAGGAAGCTGCTCAACAACTTCAAATACAAAGGTAGCCTATATGAATAAAAGAAAAAGGCACATCTTGGACCTTTAACTTTCAAAATTATCACAATACTCAGCAAAATAAAGGGCACCATCTCTCAACTTTAGTCACAAAGTGAGTCCTTTATTTACTGTGATCCTATCTTTAAAGTGTTATCCTTCTGCACTGGAACAATAGATTTTTTGCAAAGTATCTGTTCTCTGTCCCAAAGTATAACCAAAATATCAAACAAAAGCACTTCACACTAGCACACCTTTAGCACAGAACACATCAGTCTGTCAGGCTGACGAAGTTGCTTTTTGCATTTTTGTACATTTGTTGTTGTAACAGGAAGCTGTAAGACTTAGCTGATGGGAATTAAGGATGGTAGCTCTTTGAGTGTCCTTGGCATATTCAAATTCATGGGCAGCTCAGATGGTGGAACCGTCTGGGAATGCTCATGCACCCCTGCTATCCTGTCCCTCAGCATTCCCAAATGTTCTGAGGGTGAGGCTATAAAAAGGGCTGTGGTGCACTGAGCTGCCTCAGTTCCTTCCAGCCACAGTAGCAGATACATGTACATTTCTCTGGATCCTTGAGATCCAGAACCTCCTCAAGAATTTTAGTGCCTTAGATAGTATTTTACTATTAGTTTAATTTGGATAGATGTAATTAAGTCAGTTCTTAGTGTTATTTAGTTATAGTTTAGATTTGGTTCTGTTGATCAGCTTAATGGCAGATCTGAAGACCAAAAGACTCAGTTTTCAGAGGTGTACATTGTGTCAGGCAGTATTCTCAGCCTTGGATGCTCATGTCCGATTGGCATGTCTCAATGATGGCCACAGTATTTCAAGGTATTCTATCTGCAGCATCTTTACTCCAAGACCATGTACAAAGCACCTGAACAGACTACAAGTTCTCTTGCTCCAAGAAACTTTGACAGTGATGTTGCTCATATTAGCAGCTTCTAAAGAATCAGTGTCAGGGGGTCGCTGGATGGCTCAACAAGGTAGGGGTGGAGTAGCCCATGGAAGTACAGGTGGATACCAGCATAGAGCCAACTGGTGATAGCAGGCTGGATGCCTGTGGCAGTAACAGGAGCAGTTTGGGTACTTGAGGCAGGAGCAGGCTGGAAACACCACGAGGTGGAGGGAGAGTTCCCAGCCCAAGTAGTGAGGTTGGATAGACTGGATTGCTGCTCTTCTTGTGGGATTAAATTGCTGTCTCGGAGTCAGCAGACCTAGTCCTCACTTATGGATTTGGCTGCTGCAGCATGCCTGAAGGATGAATCATCGCTGGATCCGTCTGGGGGATGAATCATCGCAGGCTCTGGCTGAAGGCTTATCTCACAATCAGACCATAAGATAAAAAGACCACTGTTAGCTCGGAGTACAGCTAGCTCCAAGAAGAAGATCTTGACGAGACCTCCGTTTTCTGTTCTGAAGTTGAGTTCTATGACTGCTACACAGTTGATTGGAATTTTCATTGTCAGAAATGATGGTTTCCAAAAGGCTTCCTTGGCAATGGCCTCTGAGTGAAGAACCAAACTGTAAGAAAAGAACATCGGATCCATCCACTTCGGTTTTGAAAAGCACAGCAGAAGACAAAAAGGCTCCTCTTAGCAGGACCAAGTCAGTCTGAAAAAATTAATCAGATCTGGATCCATCAGCTTCACATCCTAAACTAAAACTAAGAATGTAAATCCCTGTATAAATCTCATCTAATGGATCCAAAGACTGCATTGGAACTGAAGATAATTCTGGAACACACAGCAGTTTCTTCATCACCAATTCACTCTATTACAATAGTTACTGTAGCACAGAGGTGGGCAAATTACAACCCGTGGGCCCCTCCTGCCCGGCCCCTGAGCTCCTGGCCCGGGAGGCTATCCTAGCCCCTTCCCTGCTGTTCCCCCGCAGCCTCAGCTCACTCCACGGCGCAATGCTCTGGATGGCGGGGCTGCGAGCTTCTGGGGCAGTGCAGCTGTAGAGCCTGCCCTGCCCCAGTGCTCTGTGCTGCGTGGCTGGCTCCAGCCAGGCAGCGCGGCTGCAGCACTGCCAGCCACAGGTGCTCCAGGCAGCATGGTAAGGGGGCAGGGAGCAGGGGGGTTGGAAAGAGGGCAGGGGAGCTTGGGGGGATGGTTGGGGTGGGGGTGTGGATAGGGGTCAGGACAGTCAGAGGGCGGGGAACGGGGGTTGAATGGGGGCATGGGGTCCCGGGAGGTCAGTCAGGAATGAGAGGAGGGGTTGGATGGGGCGACGAGGGGCAGTCAGAGGCAGGAGTTCCTGGGGTGGTCAGGGAGAAGGGGTGGTTGGATGGAGCAGGGGTCCTGGGGGGACAGTCAGGAATGAGAGGGCGGGTTGGATGGGCCGGCGGGGGGCAGTCAGGGGCAGGAGTTCCGGGGGTGGGGATGGGGCAGAGGTTCCTGGGGGACAGTCAGGGAAAAGGGGGGGTTGAATGGGGCAGGAGTCCCAGAGGGAGTATATGGGGGGGGAGGGGGCGGGCCATGACCCCCTCCCCTAACTGGCCCTCCATACAGTTTCTGAAACCCGATGCGGCCCTCAGGCCAAAAAGTTTCCCCACCCCTGCTGTAGCAGCTAAACTACACCATATAGCTCTGCAATTGGATTACATACTGGATCCACAGGACTTATTATCTAAAAGGGGAAGGAGAAAACTCCCTCAAATTTTTGCTTCTTGGATCTCCACTTTCGAAATACGAAAGATATCAGGTGAACTTTCTTGCTTTTCTCCGGAGACTTCTACATTTTCTGGGTCCTATAGTTTCTCTGTTCGTATAATTCAGTTTGAAACCATACCGCCACTCAACCTCCATCCCTTCCCTATTTAGGGAATCCCTCTTAAAAGAGCATGTTAAAATCATATTCTGTCCCAATAATAGATGGGAGCAATAGAGGAGGTTTCAAAACAGTTCAGAATTCAGGCCTTCTATTCCAGATGTTTCCTCACTCCAAAGAAATGTGGAGGATTTCATCTGATACTGGATCTAAGGAAGCTCACCACCATCAGGAAATTCTGTTTCCACATGCTGATGCCAGAATCCATTGGATCTTTCTTTTCCATCCTTGACTGGTTTGCAGCTCTCTATCTAAAGGATGTTTATTTTCATATTTCTAACAGACCAAGTCACAAGTATGGTGGGACAACAGCACTTCCAGCACAAAGTGCTACCATTTGGCCTATCTTCTGCCCCCATGTTGTTGTTTTTTTTTTTTTTTACAAAATATCCTCACTTATGTGAGGGTATTTTCACTGAACTATGAGATAATTGGTTTCTCAGTGCACCATCACAGGATGCTCTCCTTGAGGACATTAGTTACACATGTTCCCTCTTTGAGAAGTTAGGACTCTTGATATATATGAAAGAGTTCCTGCTTCATCCTACTCAAATAATTCACTTCATAAGAACAGTTCCAGATGCTCAGGCAGGCAGGGTTTTCTCTCTCACTAACAGAAGTTGGTCCAATTAAAGATATTATCTCATCCACTTTGTCTCACAAAAGAGGCTTCTTAAGCTTCAACTTGCTATAGGCAAATGTTAATGTTTTCTCTAGTGCTGATGGTCATAATGGCTTCAGCCGCTTATGTCACACCATATGCTTGATTCAGGATGAGAACTCTACAACACTGGCTGGCAACAAATTTACAGACCAAGTATGGACAGTATGCTAAAAAAAGAAATTCTGGAGGGAATTGTGTTATCATTCACATGGTAGGCTCAGAGCGCAAATGCTCTAAAATGAGTGTTGTTTGATCCTCCATCTCCATCCATAACGATCGCATCAGATGCTTCCAACAAGGGGTAGGAGCACATTTTGATAGTCTAACAGTTTGAACACACTGGAGCTATGAAGAAAAGAAACTGCATATAAATATTCTAGAGTTCAGAATCATCCATTTAGCTCTCAAGTCTTTTCTACCTCACATCTAGGGAAGAGTAGAACAGATTGCCACAGGTAACTATAATAGCAGATGTAAAGGTAGCCATCTTACAGCAAAAAAACTTCAGGACCAGACTCCAAAGAGCAACTGCTGAGCTCCAGTTCATTTGCAAATTTGACACCATCAGATCAGGATTAAACAAAGACTGTGAATGGCTATCCAACTACAGAAGCAGTTTCTCCTCCCTTGGTGTTCACACCTCACCCTCCCTGATTGAACTAATCTCGTTATCTCCACACTGATATATACCTGCCTCTGGAGATTTCCATTACTTACATCTGAAGAAGTGAGGTTCTTAGCCACGAAAGCTTATGCTCCCAATACTTCTGTTAGTCTCAAAGGTGCCACAGGACCCTCTGTTGCTTTTTACAGATTCAGACTAACACGGCTACCCCTCTGATACTTGAGTTCCAGGTAAGTAGCCTTCATTTGGGTGGTGAAGATTCCAGGAGTCAGGTGCATGGAGTTCAATTCTCTACTCTGCCAGGAGGAGCAAGTTGCTTAGGCCTCAGCCTAGACACAGAAATTGTATTGGTGCACTCAAAGCAGTACAACTCCCTGCTGCTTCCCACCATGCACCTAGTTATATCTGTGTAAAGTTACTTTATATTGATGTAGTTATTCTGTAGGGGGAAACAATCACCTGCAGTATAGAGCACCTTTATATGAGTTATAAGTGGGCAGAGTAACTGTGCGATCAACTCAATACAAAACTCCTCTCCTTGCTGAGCATGCGCAGCCTCCCAACCGGCGCAGATTGTGATTTTTTTTTTCCCCCTTCGACTACTCCTCCCTGCAGTGGCGCTGCGCGCTCGGGGCCTGCGTAGCGGGACTCTGGCTGTCGTTTGCACCTCTGTGTAACATGAGGCTCGTTTCCCAGGGGTGATGTGAGGGGAGGTTCATGAACGGTAGCGAAGCACCCAGCTAGCACAGGGAGGGCGGCATACGAGACAGGACTGCAGTGACTGGCTAAGGGCTTTTAAGTGGCTCTACGCCGTCCCCAGGCATCCAGCGGCTCCCTCGGGTTGTGCGACGTCTCCCTTTCCTCCTCCCACCAAGGTGCGCGCAGCTGCCGAGGCGCTGGGAGGCGGCGGGGATTTTACCAACCCGCCCAGGGTGCAGAGCGGGGTAGTCCCTGAGGCAGGGTTAACAATAAGGCCAGGGCTCACAGGGACTCTGCGCTCAGACCCTCAGCGTCTCCCGCACTCGCCGCCTCAGGAGCCGTAGGTGTGGGGCGGCCGGGGACCCGCCCCTAAAGGAGCTAATGGTGCTGGGCAGGGCGATGTAACTGCTTTGGGAGCCGTTCGGGCGCTCCCCACCCGCGAAGGCGCAGGGGTGAGCCCGCTGCCTCTGTAGCCGCGCCGGCCCGCTCAGCCCGGCGGAAAGGCGCCATTTTCTCCTCACAGAGCCACCCGCGTCTGTATCGGGGTGATCTGAGGTCAGGGAGCCCGGGTCCCGCCGCGCAGGCTGCGAGCGCGTACGTAGCTGCTCTCCGCGCCGCAACTGGGAGGCACTACCGGAAAGGAAGCACAAGCCGCGGTGGGAGGCTGCGCATGCCCCTTAGCGGCCAAGGCAAATCACGGGCTCAGCCGCGGCTGCCTGGCGCACGCGCACTGGCGCGGGGCTTAGCCAGTCTGGTGGCTGCTGTTGCCGGTAGGCTCTGGCGGCGCATGCGCAGTGCTGGCGGTGAGGGAATCACAGGCCTGGCTGCTGCTGGAGGAGGATCTGGGCTGTCGGTGGGTTTGGGACTAAGCGCAGGAAGCGGCTTCGCACACCGCGAGGAGCCCCGGGTGGCCAGGCGGCGTGGGGAGCCGGGTAAGGTGCGCGCTGCAAGGACAGGCGGGGCGGCTGTGGCCGGGCGGGGGATTGGGGAGCCATTAAAGTTCGACAGTCCTGGCGGGGCTCCCGTCTCCAGGGCAGCGGCGGGGGGTGGGCAGGGCAGGGGCTGCCCTTGGGGCCGGGCCGGGGCCGGGGCTGCGGCTCCCGGCGGGGCAGGGCAGGGGCTGTTTCATAAGGGACCCGCTAGGCCTTGTGACCCACTTTACTCCTGTCACAACTCCCAGCACGTTTGGAGCCCTGCCCGGCTGGCCCGGCGCCCGGCCGGGCTGCGCCTGCTCTCGCCGCCCCCAGGGCGGGGGTGGGACCCTCAGAGCCGCCAGCTCCCACCTGCCCGGGGCGCGGGTTGGGACTGGCGCTGCGGCGGGGACCCTGTTTGTTTTCTTTCTCGCGCCTGGAGCCGTAGGCGGCGTCTCGTCCGGTCTGTGCAGCCGGGAGCGGCGCTCCCCGCCCGCACTGCCCCCGCTGTCAGAGGGGCTCTCCCGGCTGCCCGAGCTGGTTGTGTACCGCCTGGTCTGCGCCTCGCGGTTCTCCTGCCGGCTCGGAGCCGAGCGTGTCCGCCGTAGCCATAGCGCCAGGAGCGGTCCTGTCTGCGGTACAGGGTGGGCAGTACAACCAGGCGGCGGGCTGCTGGCGGGGTGCTACCCCGTGGCCTGTTGTTGGCAGCGCGGGGTGGTGTTAGTGTCACTGTTAAATTGCAATGAAATTCAGTGGCGTGAGAAGTTACAGGACAACTGACGTTTGCAACTCGTCAATCCAGCCCTGGAAACCAATAGTCCTGCTGACCTGCGGGAAGGTTTATAAACTTAGACACGTCCCTTTCATGGGGCCCCAAGGCTTCCACTTGCTTGGATCAGCTTGCAGGATCTATCTCTAAATCCCAAAATGATTCACATCATTAGTAATTATAATAGTTAATGCTTGTACAGCGATTTCAGTATAGAAATAGTTGCTTAAATCCTGTTATAGAAAAGAGACTGAAGTTAAGGGTACAGTGAAAAATTTGTTGCATGAATACATTTTACTTTGTTTTTATGTTTTTCTGTAACACTTTTTCAGCATGGTGTCTACGCAGTGTTTATTAATAACACCTTAAATTATTAAAAGTGAAGATTTTACAAATATATTCCCCAGTCCTGTTGGCACTTATGTACATGCTTAACTTCAAGCATGTAAGTAGCCTATCTGATTTTAGTAGAATGGAATGCATACATACAATTAAGCATGTGCATTGTAGGATTGGGATCCTAATTTACTTGGCATTCTTTTTGTGTTTCTCTCAACCTGGAAATTGAAACTCAGGGAAGTTTATAGTTAGTTTAATTTTCAGGTTCTCATTGTTCCCTTATTGGAGTTTTTAAAACAGTAATGAGAATGTTTGTTTAAAAGCTATTTTGATTGGAGGTTTTTGTTTAATAGCTGAAACATTTTGTTTTTCTGAGGTCTCTTAGCATTATGGAGATTCCAAGAAAAATAACCTGTGTCTCAGATATATTTATTTTTGTAATACCAGGTGTCCTTGTTAAAGTGTGACTATTGTGCATCTTGGAGTTGGTCTTAAACTGTTGAGAAACTTGTTGAAAGAGAAACAATCACGCACCCTAGTAGTGCAATATTTTCCTGAAAAAAATACTTTGCATTATTACAGAATAGCATGAATAAAAAATTTAATTTTCAGGCTTAAAATTTTAACAGCCAGGCTCAAACATTATACAGCTGCTTCTCACTTATTGCTTGTTTCAATTTCTTTACATCTTCACATAAAGAAGGATGAATGTTTTCTTTGAACTCTTTCATTTTATGCATATTTGTGTTTTACTTTTTGTAAATTGTTTCATTTACATTTTTAGGACTACTTAAATTAGCCACCAGAAGGAGTTTAACATATAATTTAAGATTGTCAAAGAGTGGTTATTTGGCCATGTAGTTGTAGGTTGATCTCCCTGTGAAGTCCCTCATTGAGGTCAGTGGGGCTTCATACCAGGGTCCACCTGTGAATGACAAGTTACAGGTAGAACTAAATGGGAGGGAGATTCCTTTGCTAATAGGTGATTACTGTAGTTATAGTGATTGAGGCCCCAGGGGCTGTGAGGATCTTCAAGTTTCTTCTGATCTGGCTGCCCTCTCTAAATGTCAAGTGTTTATTTTTGGATTGTTTAAACAGATTCTTCTTCTTGATTGTATGGCACTAATGTATATTTTTCTCTCCACGGTCTTTTCCATTTTGTTTTTTCACATATTTAAGTCCCCTTTTTGCCCCCTCCTGTTACCTCCCATGCTGGAAATTTCCTTCCCATTCCTTTAGAATATGTACTGGGAAGTGAGGTTTTTACTCACGAAAGCTTATGCCCAAATAAATCTGTTAGTCTTTAAGGTGCCACCAGACTCTTTGTTGTTTTTGTAGATACAGACTAACACGGCTACCCCCTGATACTGGGAAGCAACACTCTGCCCCTGGGTTATATAACTTTTGCTGCTTTGATATTCTAGAACTGTATGCGGCTCAGGAAAATTTGCAATTTCTCATTTATTCGCAAAGTGACTTTATATTTCATCTGGTATATTTTAACAAGGATGGTTCTGATAATTAAATATGTCTCCTGTAATATAAAGGGTTTTAATAATACAAAGAAAAAAGTATACTCAGTGCTTTAAAAAAGATAATGTTGACATTGCCATGTTCCAGGAAACACCTTTGACAGAATTTGAAGCTTGTAATCTGAATAGAGATTGCGTATGCCTCTCAATTTCTAGTTGCTTTAATTCTTAAGCGAGGGGCATTGGTATACTAATACATAAAATGTTGAATTTTAATATTCTGAGCACAGCATCTGACATTGAGGGCAGATTTACTATCTTCAAGGCTGAAATTGACAATTCTAAAATCATGTTTGCCAATAGGTACTAGGCAACCTGGGCTGACCCAGATTTGTCGTAATTTTTTTATGAGTATAAATGACATGGGCCACCATGCTGTTATAGCTGGAGCCTTTAACAAAACTCTAGACCAGCCCTTGATAAATCTTCTCCCTCTCCATATAAAAACATGAATACTCATGTATTTCAAATATACATAGAAGATTTAGGCTTAAAAAAATGTGTGGAGATTGGGTAATGTTATGACCAGGGTCTATATCCTTTTTTCTGCAGCTCATTCAATGTATTCAAGATTGGACTGTTGCTTAGTGTCACAAAACTTGATCAATTCTGTCACTGATTATGCCATTGGTACTATTGTTATATCTGACCATGCTCCTATATATATATGTCTTTTAGGCCCCCAGGGTATGCACCCCCGACTAAAATGCGAAGATTAAATACCTCTCTGCTGTTTGATACATCATTTGTTAATTCTGTCCAGCAAGAGTTGGAACTTTTCTTTAAAACAAATGCCTCCATCGCTTCATCAGTCGTCACACTTTGGGAAGCCTTTAAAACCTTCACCAAAGGCCATATAATCTTGTATACCACATTTAAAAAGAAACACAGAGAACATAGAATTGATACCCTTGTGAAGGAAATTAAGGCCTTGGATGTAGACTGTGCTTCTAATTCCTCCCCAGAGAAACTCTGAATTCTCATCAATTTAAAATATGAAATCAATAAGCTTCTGTCTCAAAAGGCTGAGTTTGCTTTATTCTTTTTGAAACAAAACTACTGGGAATCTGGCGAGAGAGACCGCCTCAAGCAAAAGGCTAACAGAAATAAGATTGCTACTATCGCAAATAGCAGCAATAAATTATATACAACAGTCAGATATTAATAAACAGTTTCAACAATTTTATTCAAAACTATATTTAGCTGAAGAGGGGAATCACTAAAGATGCCCTAGATAACTTTTTTAGTGGATTGTCTCTGCCACAAATCTCTGACTCTGATGGAACTTTTAGACGCCCGTTTAGAAATCACACAATTGACTCAGGGTATAAAAATATGATGGTCAGAAAGACTCCTGGTACAGATGGGTTCCCAGCTGAATTTACAAAAAGTTCTCTGAAACTTTAACACCTAGGTTATTGAATATGTCCAATGAGACCAAGAATGAGCAAACTCTTCTGCCTACTCTATGAGAAGCTGTAATTTCAGTTATTCCTAAACCTGGGACAGACCTTGAACTATGTAGTAATTACAAGACAATTTTTTAAAGCAATTGTGATGCTAAGATTTTAGCTAAAGCTCTTGCTATGTGATTGGACAAAGTTCTCTCTCACATTCTACACACAAATCCAGTAGGCTTTCTTCATAATAGACATGGCTCAGATAACTCGTGTCAACTGATATTATTGCCACTTCGAAAAATTCTAAAGAACTCTTAGCTGTCATTTCTTTAGACGCTGTAAAGGTCTTAGTCCCAGGCTACGCGGGCAATTTTTTTGTGTGTTAGCAAAATTTGGATTTGGTAAACAATATATTGCTTGGATTAAGCTCTTATACTTTAACCTGACTTCCAGGGTAGTTATCAATGGTATTATTTACACCCCATTTTCATTACAGAGAGATAAGAGACAGGGCTGCCCACTTGCTCCTCTTCTGTTTGATTTAGCTCTAGAACCTTTAGCCTTTGCCAAATGAGCAAATAAACATTCATAGTATCAGGGTGGCCCAAACGGAGAATAAAATTGTGTTCTATGCAGATGATCTTATATTTGTATATGTGTTCCAGGTTACCATTCCTAACCTTCTAACTACTGGTAATACATTTGGACACCTCTCAGGATATAGAATTAATTGGGATAAATCAGAAATTTTAGACATTAACAATATACCCACAAAGGCCTGTTCTCAAATTGGGACTTTCAGTGGCAATCCTCTTATATGAAATATTTAGGAATACTGATTCACAAAAATATTCAGGGCATCCCTAAGATAAATATAGAATCAATTGTTGCCCAAGTGGCTAACCATTTGGGGAGATGGAGTTTAATGCTCAATTTGTCAGGTAAAATTAATATACTGTTCTTCCCAGAATTTTTTATGTCCTGAGCAGTCTGTCTATTCCTCAAATTCATTTTAAGAAAGTCAATAATATTTTCTCAGGATTTCTTTGGGTACAGGTAAGAAATCTAGACTGGCTCTGCACAAATTACAGCTCCCCCAATAATCCCAGTTTGAAAAATTATCATCTCTCCTTTTGGTTAAACCAGGCATCTCTGTGTATGTTACATATGACCACGCAGACTCCACCCTGGGTTCAGATTGAATGAGAATTGGTATATCCCAGAGGTGGGCAAACTATGGCTTGCAGGCCACATCCGGCCTGCGGGACTCTCCTGTCGGCCCCTGAGCTCCTGGCCTGGGAGGCTAGCCCCCGACCCCTCCCCTGCTATTCCCCCTCCCCCGCAGCCTCAGCTCACTGCGCTGCCGGCGCAATGCTCTGGGTGGTGGGGCTGCGAGCTCTTGCCAGGTCGCGCAGCTGCAGAGCCGCGGCCTGACCCATTGCTCTGTGCTGCACGATGGCATGGCTGGCTCCAGCTGGGTGGCGCGGCTGCCTGTCCTGGTGCTCTGGGTGGCACGGCTGTAGTGCTGCCAGCCACCGGTGCTCCAGGCAGCACGGTAAAGGGCAGGGAGCGGGGGGATTGAATAGAGGGCAGGGGAGTTTGCGGTGGTGGTCAGGGGGCAGGGGTGTGGATAGGGAACGGGGCGGTCAGAAGGCAGGGAACGGGTGGATTGAATGCGTGGATGGGGCAGAGGTCCGGGGGCGGATAGGAGGCGGGGGCCGGGCCACGCCTGGCTGTTTGTGCCTCCCCTAACCGACCCTCCATACAATTTCGGAAACCCAGTGTGGCCCTCAGGCCAAAAAGTTAGCCCGCCCCTGGTATATCCTCTACCCTTTTCAGACATTGTCGGATTATTATAGATTTGATGGCTCCAGAGCTCCCCCAGTGATGGCTGTCATATAAGCTTGGTCAAACTTGGCTAAAAAGTTCTGCTTCCCTTCGTTCTTCCTTGTAGAAGTGGTCATATGGAACAATCCTGTTCTTAAAATCAGTAGCAAAACCTTGATCTGGAGGGATTGGATGGACAGAGGAATTATGACTGTCACAGATAATTGACAATGATAAATTTAAACCATTTTTGTAGATCTTCAATAACAGTTTGCAGAGTGCAGGAAATATCTCCAGTTAAAGTGTTTACTTATTAGTGTATTTAGACCAGATGGATTGGGAGCTCCAGATCATATATTATTTTGGAGGAAACTTCCTGGAGTTACTCAGCCAGTATCCTCTTATGATATTCTGGCCCAAAAAACTCTGCCAAAATTGATAATTTGAGAGTTGCTTGTACAGTAACTTCTCACTTAACGTTGTAGTTATGTTCCTGAAAAATGCGACTTTAAGCAAAACTATGTTAAGTGAATCCAATTTCCCCATAAGAATTAACTTAAATGCGGGGGTTAGGTTCCAGGGAATTTTTTTCACCAGACAAGACTATATATCTATACACACACACACACACACACACACACACTCTAAGTTTTAAACAAACAATTTAATATTGGTACACAGTGATGATTATTGTGAAGCTTGGTTGAGGTAGAGGAGTCAAAGGGTGGGATATTTTCCAGGGAATGCCTTACTGCTAAATGATGAACTAGCAATTGGCTGAGCTCTCAAGTGTTAACTCTCAGTCTACAAGGCAGCAGGAATGGAGGGAGGGGAGAGAACATCGCAGACAAAGACACACACTGTGTGTGTGAGAGACAGAGATGTGCATTTCCCCTTTAAAAACACTTCCTTGTTAATTAGATCAGCTTGCTGAGACCGCAGCTGCTGCTGCCAGCAAGCTCCCTCTGTCCTGAGACTGTTGTGTGTCCCCCCTGTTCTATGGAAGATGGGGTAAGCGGGGTGCAGGAGCAGGGGGGAGGGAGGACACCCTGACTTTGTGCGCTACCCTCACCTGCAGGCACCGCCCCCACCGCTCCCATTGGCTGGGAATGGGGAACTGCGGCCAATGGGAGCTTCGGAGGAAGTACCCACAGGCGAGGGCAGCGCGCGAAGCCCTCTGTCCCACCTGCCACAGGGACGTGGTACTGGCCGCTTCCGGGTGTGGCATGGGGCCAGGGCAGGCAGGGAGCCTGTGTTAGCCCCACTGTGCGCCGCTGCCACCCTGGAGCTGCTCCAGGTAAGCGGTGCTGGGCCGGAGCCCACACTCCGAACCTCTCCTGCACCCTGCCCCCCCAACCCTCTGCCCTGAACCCCCGCCACACTCCAACCCCCTGCCCTGAGCCCCCTCCTGCATGCCACACCCCATCCTGCACCCCCAGTCACTGCCCTGAGCCCCCTGGTACACCCTGCACTTCTGCAACCCAGCCCCTTCCCTTGAGCCCCTTCCTGCACACTGCACCCCCTCCCACACCCCAACCCCCTGCCCCAGCCCTACATTCTTGGCTCTGCATGCAATTTCCCCACCCAGATGTGGCCCTTGGGCCAAAAAGTTTGCCCACCCCTGGGCTAAAGCATGCAAACATATGCACAAATGAGTTGCAATTTAAATCCTGTGAGTGATGAGTTGTTTGTCAATCTGTCAATTCAAAATGGCTTTCAGGCAGAGGCAGATTGTTTTTTTTTTTTTTTTTCTGGGGCCCTGGGCCAGTCTCCGCACCCCTCCCCTGGTGCTCCTGCCAGGGAGCAGGGTTTGAGCACGGGGCTTGTGCTGCTCTGCTCACCCAGCACTCCTACTGAGAGTGGGTGCGGGGTGTGGGGTCTTCCCCTACTCCCCAGCAGGAGCGCCGGATGGGTGGAGCGGGGCATGCCCCTACACTCCAAACCTGCTCCCCAGCAGGAGCACTGGGCAGGTGGAGTGGGCCGGTGTGCAGGTGCAGGGGTGCCCATTGGCATGGGCCCCATTGGCCCAGTGGCTAATCCGCCTCTGCTTTCAGGGTGGAACTATGAGGTAGACCCTGGGGAATCTCTGGCTTCAGTTTGGAGTCTCTGACCCCGTAAGAGTTGAAACAGCAAAGAAATGGAAAAGTTTCCTGTGTCTGTTTTATTTTTTTTATTCAGCCTTCAAGTCCATAGGCCGAGATTCCTTTCACACAGCTTTTCCAAAGTGTGGTAGGGCCATTACCCAATCCTTTGTACCGCAGTCTTCCTTGATGACCCATCTCATTTTGATAGTTCTTCTGGACGACAATACTCTTCCCACCTGGGTTTACAAGTTTAGAGCAAACATTTTCAAAATTATAAAGCAAAATTTGCATATTTCCTTAGCATGGACTACAGACATTACAAATAGGATTAATGCATGCAGCAACTTATAAACATTCGATAGTCAAAACAGTAAATACATTCTTATAAGATTAATATATATTTTGAGCAATACTAAGGCCATGTTTACACCAGTGAGCTTACAGCAGCACAACTGTTCTGATGGAGCTGCGCCGCTGTAAGATCTCTTGTGTAGCTCTCCCGTTGACATAATAAAACCACCTCAATGAGAAGCTCTCTTGCCAACATAGCGCTGTGCACACTACCACTTATGCTGGCGAAACTTATGTCACAGGGAGTATATTTTTTCACACCCCTGAGTGATGTAACTTTTGCTGACATAAGTGGTAGTGTAGACATGGCCTAACACACACATAAGTGAACTGGTCTGGTCTCTAGTTATGAGTCTGTCAGTTCTTAGCTAATGCCTGCAGCCTTGGCAAGAGCTGGCATCTGGCCTGCCAGTGTCGCAGTAGCCACATGCTGCCAATGAGCTTTTCACCACTGGCACTGAAAGCCCTCTTAGTTTGGGAGAGCTATGCCTGTGTTCTACCATTAGTCATCTTGTGTTTGGCACATCAAGGGTGAATCTGTCTTGCCTCGAGGTTTGTGGTGGTGTTCTGCCTTGAATTGAAAACTTGTGTATTAATAGGACATTTAAGAAAAACCATACGGTGATATTGCTGGGCAGAAGCAGAATTGCATAATTGTTTCATTTACATTAAATAGTGTCATATGACTTTTCCATGATAAAAGTATCTGGAAGATCTTAGGAGATGGATTAAAAAAATAAATCAGGCTATTGCTTCAGTGTGTTTAAAATGTAAAGTTTAATACCCAAATGGACATTTAGAGAGCTTGGAGACAGTAAAAGTTATACCCAAGCCATTCAACTGTCCCTAACCTTGTGGTGATACAGTACCATATTTCAGAGTAAAATAGCACTCTTATCTCTTGCTTTGGGTTTAAAAATATTTTGCAGCAGAAAAGTATAAAAGGTTTCTTTCACCAATGTCAATTCAATAGTTATGATTTCTAGGCTTTACTGAATGTTTTATAGTTTCCTGGTTGGTTGGTGATTCATATTTCTTTTGGCTAGGCAAAGTTTATTTGCTTTCTATTATTTTATTTCCATAGTAAGTCAGATTGGTCGGGTAATAAAAATTATGCTCCTTAATTTTCAGTCTGAAGATCTGTAGTTTAGTTGCCTATGTGGTATTTTTAACTAGATATGAAAAATTAATATTATTGATTCATTTTTCATATTCAAATTTTGCATCTGGAAAAAGACAAATTCATCTTACTAGTATGTAATCCGCATGACCATTAAATTGTTCAGCAAGTATGTGTTAAAGATTTTAAAACGCTAATTTGGCCTAATTGCAGTTGCTTGTGGTTGCACAGTATAATTTAAACAAAAGTAAGTATTTTAATCTTAGATCAGATTCACATTGTGAACATAATTTTTTTTAACCTGCTCAGTGTTCTCCAGATGTGTAAAAATAGTCTGTTATATGGAGTAAAACTACGTTTTCTGAACGTGTGATGCAGATGTACTGAGTTTTATATTCTACAAGTGGATTTACCTGCAGTATGTGGATTGCATTTGTAATGTTAAGGTCTGAATTTTCCAAGAGTCCTCTGTTCAGCTTTTAACTTTGCACCTGAAATCTTGTGCCCACAGTTAGTCGTAGGAACAAATGTTTACATTTTTAAATTCCCAAATACTTTATTTGATTGACAGATGCAAGTGTTTTTTGTGCCAGCAAATCGACTTCTAAATTCTAATGCTTGTCTTCACAATTTATGTGCCTATAATATTATACCATCATTTGACAGTAGGTAATAACTGGAAGACTTTTTTGGGGTAAAACCTCTAATCTTGCATATAAATTAATTTGTTTTTCTTCTTCAGGGTATTGTTTTTCTTGGAGTTTGAAACACACTTTTGTTTTCAAGAAACTTCACCATCTTTTAATAGGGATCAGGTTTATATATCTATATGTCTCTCTATATATAAAATATTTGGAAAGGTAACTATTTGTTCCTTATTTTTGTGAACTCTCCCTTTTTTCCTGCACCAGAGCCATATATTCTACTTGATGTTTGAGACAGATAACAGATTTTACAAAACTGTAGTATAATTATGTAAACTGTTGATGATGATTATAGTAATGAAAAGAGCATTTTCCATAAATATGAAGTCCTGAGTACTGTAGAGTTCCTATGTATTTAGTATTATGTAGCAGCAACAAAATTATTTTGATTCTGAGTACTTCAACAACTTCAGCATTACAAGTTTTGGACTCTTTCCATTCCAACCCACATATTTAGAATTCAGATCTTTTGTTATTTTCCCTATCCAGTCTCAATATGCTGATGAACAAAATTGGAATTAGAAAATCAATTTCAATATTATTTATTAAAGTACATACTTAAATGTAAAAATTAAAAGCTATAGTATGTAGGTCATACAATATGAGATTCTATTAATAAGAGGTTTTTGTTCGAAAGGAGAAGAGAGGTCAAGGCTTGTGGATTTGTATATACAGTGAGCACACTCTACGTGTATGGGAAAAAAGATAGCTATGCTTATGTAATTGTTCTAAATATCATTTTTAGAACCTATAAGTGATTTCATGGGCAGCATAGGTCATGATTTAATAAACCATTTATTTTTTGGAGTAGGTAAGATCACATTAGCTTTTAAGAGAGCCTATTGCAAGAGAGGACAAAATCAGTATAATAAACTGTTAGTACAGCCCAATAAAGCCAGTACTGGAGTAAGATTTATTTGTTAAAAATATTAGCACAAATAGATCCATGTGGGTGTATGTCCTCTGACATGCATCCCTTTGTAGAACTAGGCCATTGAAGAGTCAGTTTGGGGTAAACTATGTGCGAAGTCTTTTAATATGCACTGTTTTGTCTTATGATACTTTTCAGACCGAAAATACATGATTGCTATTCCCTGCTAAAAGAAGTTTATGGTCTAAAATACTGCTCCTGCAAGCATTCATTCTGGTAGTTTTGTTACAGAAGTAATGCCATTGACTTCAATGGGACTATTTACTTGAATAAAATTGCTTGTGTGTGTTTGCAGGATTGGACATAAATTTGGCTTTACAAAAGGTGACGGGCAACTGGTAGAGTTGGGGTAAGGACAGGACAAAGGCTATAACAATTTGATTGGGGTTGCTTTTACTGTTATCATCTTGGTTCTTAATATATTTCTGTTAAAATTATTGAAATATTTAATTGTCCCTATTTGTTATTACAAACAAGGGAAAGAGGAAGACTTGGACAGGAGCAAAGAGGTAAGAAGAAAGGAATAGTGAGGAGTGGTGGGAAGAGAAGTGGTAAGGAACAGTGCATAGGTCAGGGCCAGAAGAGCAGGATGCATAGTGATAGTGGATTGGTAGCTCACAGAAAACGAAAGTGAGGATGTACTGTGATATAAAGAAAAAGTAAATTTAAAGTTGGCAGAGCTAGTAAAAATGGCAACAGTAAGTTGATTTTGTCAGAATAAGCCAAAATGCAGTAAAAATAGTGGCACTAATATATTTGGCTGAGTGTATTGGAATGGAAGCAGTGGATCAAATAAAGACTAGTTAAAGGTTAAAACCCATAAAATGTGTAACTTAAATCACATGACCTGTGACTTCAGTTAAATGGAAAATCACATCTCCAATAAAAAAAATAAAAAATGCAAGAAATTAACTTTTAATAGGTGATTAAAAGTAGATCATCATCATGCAATCCACAATGTATGAAAATGATACAAGTGATACCTTTGATCCAGTATTGCATTTATAATGGTCGCAATCCAAAAATAAAATTGGGAATAGGACGCTTGAGGTTAGTTACATTAATATAGCAAGTTACTCTCAATTTATATTTACTCCATTACTGAAATTAATTTTGTGGTTTTCTTTAGAAATCATAAAGAATGTGCACACATTCTTTAAGATCTCTATATAATGCATGTGTATACATTTATCTTTGCCCTCTGTGATCTTTTAAAAAAAAAAAAAATTCAGGGAATTCTCAAACTTTTTCTTTCTGTGGTCAGATGTGACAGACACATGTTGCAGGTCAACCTCTAATATGTATTCACGACTCTTGTGTATCTTATCCTTAGTATTTCAAAGGAAATGCTGGGTCTCTGAGAATGTGAATCAGCTCAGCAGTTTATGGGATGCTTCTGGGATCTGAGTGGGACTGGCTGCAATTGCATGAGCTACCTTGTGATATAGGGTTACCATACGGATTTTCCTGGACATGTCCGGCTTTTGGGGGCTCAAATCCCCGTCCGGGGGGAAATCCCCAAAAGCCGGGCACGTCCGGGAAAATC